>NC_135331.1:192876685-192933505 GCF_023851605.1 Tamandua tetradactyla
TCAGAGTTTGGCATGCATTACAATTCCACAATTTTAGGTTTTTATTTATAGCTGCTCTCAGAAACTGGAGACTAAAAGGTATCAATTTAACGATTCCACAATCATATTCGTTTGTTAAACCCTACCTTCTCTGTATAACTCCATCATCACCTTTGATCTTTCTATCCCTCTCTTTAAGGGTGTTTGGACTATGGCCATTCTAAGTTTTTCATGTTGGAAGGGTCTGTCACTAATATGAAGTAGGGAGATGGAACTATCTGATGTTCTGGAGAGGCTGGCCCTCTAGGTTTCAGGACTTATCTGGACCAGGGACCCATCTGGAGGTTGTATGACCATGTTCTATTTTTATAATGAAAGTTAAAATTTATTTTTTGAAGGTAAAGGAAAAAGAAAGAAGATAACTGAATTTTAAAAGATCTTAATAAATACATGTTTTAAAATACATGTGGTGTGGCAGTTTTCCTTCTTATTTGTCTCTAACTTAGTTCTGTTCCAAGGCATCAAAAATACACATTCTTAACTGTGTGAGCTCTTAAAATTAACTATGAGAGCAGCGCGAAGGTGTTACCATCTGCCCCAAGGCTTACAGGGCTCAGCCCTCCAGGAGGGTCTGTTTTTCATTCGATGAGAGCGGTCATTACTCTGGACAAGAGTGGGTTACTGAAGATCGATTTGGGGCGCAGAGACCCAGGGGCAGTGAGAGGGGACGGTGCAAGGAGAGAAACGCCTGCTTCCAGGAACAAGCTCAGGGGGCTTCTTTGGGCTTCTGCAGACGTTCTGGGGCAGTGAAGGCGCTGAGACGCTGTCCGACGTGCCCAGCTCCTGCCTGGCTGCCGAGCGGGCAGCGGCCGCTGAGTGTCTGGCTCCCCGGGGTGGCACGCAGCGGGGCAGGAGGGGGCTGGGCTGAGAGCCCACAGGTGGGGATGACACGCGCCCACCCGCCACGACACAAGCCTGACACAGGCCTGTGTTGGGGGAAAAACACCCGCTTTACATTATTCCAGGAACATTGTGTTACTGTCTTTTGTGTGTTTACTGAATTTCCACTAACAGCGCCCAGCCCTTCCGAGTCCTCAGATGCGCTCCAGATGCGCTCCAGGCTCTCATGGCCACTAAGGTGGGCAGTGAGGAAGCAAAACCAAAGGTCTCCAGGTCGCAAACTCAGGCCCTACCGTTCAGCTCTGGGGGTTTGCCCGAATTTCCCCTGCAGCCAGCCTGCTCCAGGGGTCTCTCTGGGAAATGAGGGAATGTCCTCGGTGGTGAAAGGCCTGCCTTCAGGTCTGACACAGTACAGGCTGATTTCTAGCTGGAACAGACTGGACCGTGAGGACGCGCCGCTGCGCCCTGGAACCCGCGACCGCCGCGGCCCGGAGTCCTGCCCTCCGCACGCCCGCGGCCCGGGAGGAAGCCAGGCCTAGCGAGGAGGGGCACAGTGGAAGGGCGTTTCCCAACCCCTCAGCCGGATTTCTTCTAGGAGAGCCTTCGCGGCCATTCAGTGTCCACAGGAGTTGGTGCCAGGCGCCCCCAACCTCTGGTCGAGTCGCAGCTCGACTGGCCCAGGGACCCGGGAAATGGGGTCGTGGGGGCTGTGCTGAGGCAGAACGGTACGGTGACCCCAGGGGAGGAAGGGGCTTCGGGGGACATGGAATGGGCTTATGTATGAGACCAGTGCGTGTCCTGGGGCTGCTGGAAGGACAGAGGTTTGTTCCGGGACAAGGACAGAGCCCTAGGGGCAGCTGATGGAAGTGGCGAAGACACTCCTCGCATGCTGGGCAGTGCGTCTCCTTCCAGGTCAGACCCAGATTTAATTTTAGCCTCAGCTGTCCGGTGATGACTGCATTTCGCAGTCGCCTTGCCCTGCTGCCTTTCCAGCCAAACAGAACAAGCTGAAAGGGTGGAAAGTGGAAGCTAAAAGGTACTTCTCCAGCTGCAGGGGCGGGATGAGGGTGGGCGAGGGGCCTTGGGAAAGGGGGGCAGCCAGGGGGATCCCCAGACAGCCACGGGGGCAGCCAGGATGGGGTAACGGAGCTAGAGAAAGGCCCGTCCCCCAGCTTTTCAGGCCAGACGTGACCCACAGAACAAAATAAAAACTGCTCTGCTTCGAGAGCAGGGTTTGGTCCAGGGGACGTTTAGGGAGCTCTCTGGAAAGCTACACTATTAAAAACACCCAAGGCCTTTTGTTCCCAAATCACGTTACTCCAGGTTTGCATGTGGTGGTTCTGAAGTAACAGGCCATCAGACAGGGTGGCTTCTAAAGAGATGTGCACTGCCTTTTGGAATGCTCTTTTTTATTATTACTATTTTTTATTTATATTTTTAATTTAATTTATTTTTTATTTTTTTTAACATGGACAGGCACCAGGAATCAAGCCCGGGTCTCTGGCATGGCAGGTGAGAACTCTGCCTGCTGAGCCACGTGGCCTGCCCTATTTTTAATTTTATTTTTGTTATTATTATTATTTGGAATGCTCTTAAAGGAACCCAATTTGTTTTTTTCACTTGTTTCCTGGGTTCTTTTTCATTTCTCAGAAACCAGTTTCAGAGGTAAACAGTTATCTGTCAACTTCAAGAGTTTAAATGAATGCGATATGATTGTATAATTCTTTAGTATTTCCCCGTTACCCCTTTTCTTATGCCCGAGAATGCTGAAGGAGTACATTTACCCTCCACAGCAATGGGCTGGCCTAAGTCCTGGGCAACTTCACCTTCAGATAAATTGACATTTATATTCTTTTAATGGGATTCTGTGAATGCAATGGCATTGAATATTTTTCATGAAAATAGTATTTTTAAGCCCATAGATTTAGTTCCAATCTCCTTTCCTATCATTACTTTTTTTGTCTCAAATATTGCATAATATATTTTTAAAACTTTTTTGTTGTATAATATAACATATATACAAAGCAAAGAAATAAAAAAGCAACAGTTTTCAAGCACTCTTCAACACGTGGTTACAGGAGAGATCCCAGGGTCTGCCATGGGCTAACCAACGGTCCTCTCAGATTTTTCCTTCTAGCTGCTGCAGAACATTCCTCTCATTAATTTTTACACTCGCTTATTCTGCTGTCTCTGAGATTATTGCAGATTCTCTGGGGGAAGCGCCTTATGGATTTCACTTTGAGATTTTAATTGCATTTCCTGTGATAATTCCAATTCCTGGTCAGAAACATCCAGTAAGGAGATGTGTGGACATCAGCCTTTTCAGCAGCGGCGTGAATGTGAAAACCGATGGGTATTTCTTTTCCACCAGCTCAAAACAGACACTCATAACGTTAGCTTTTAAAATGAACATTAGTAGTACAAGTCCCCAGGTATGGAAACAGCTGTAGAGATTGCCAGGCACACAGGAGCACGATGACAACAGCAGTAACGATGATGATGGTTCCATGCACAGGAATTGAAGTGAGCTCTTCACATGAAATCTCTCATTTAATCCTCGCACAGCTCTGCAAGATGCCTTTTATGGACAAGGAGAATGAAGCCCAGGGGTTAAGGAATTCACCCCACATCACCCAGCCAGCCAGCAGCAGACCCAGGGCACGACACCAACGCCTCAGATGCTGGAAGGACCCATGGCCAGACTTAGAATAAGAAACACCAAACGCAGCCCCTCTGCTTCCTTGAGAGCCACGTGATCTGACTGGTTGGTTTTTAAATTTTTTTGATTTCCTAATTTAAAATTCTGTCTAAGTGAATCACCACATTCCATGATGTCTGGCCTCAAGGGAATAGCTAATAAATGGTACCTTTACCCAACTTCATATCCATAACCTCAAAAAATTCCTAAATTTGTCTTGGCAATATACCTAAATTCTAATTTGTCATTTTAAGAACCTGATTACAAACTGAACCTATACTTGTGACTACCCACCATTTAATTGTTTTCTGCCAATTCCTAAGGTTTTCATCTCATTGTTTTATTCTAGTTCCTAGAGTTTTAGATGGTGTGCCCTTCTTTGTTTCATGCCTGGCTAATTTCATACAAAGGAACAAGAACTCTTTGCATGCTTTGAAGTCAAATCTGGTTGAAAGCTCATCTGATCTTCCTGGCTTATTCGGTGAGTGAAGGGCACTCTCCAATGTCTTGTTCTCCACGTAATTCTTTGGCAGCAAAGTCTGGTGATAATAGCACAGATATTTTGGCCCTTTCTTTTCAGTCTGTTGCATTATTCCATTGTGGATATCTGTCTATATATAAATTCTTTGCAGTTAAAAGAATTGGATTGTGACATCATTAAATTTGATTTATCAGCAGCTGTTTGGACTCTGAACAGTCTCATTTGTAAAGAATCAGGACTCAAGTTTATTAACAGGAAGATATAAGATGCCAAATGTTTGTGTTTTTATTCCCAATTTCAGCTAGAAAATTTTTTGCTTATGTTCAGAAGAATAAAATTACTCCCACTAATAATATCAGTACATAGCACATTCCCCATTATCATTTTCTTTGCTGCTTTGAAGTTCTCTGAATTAGTACATATTTGATGTTTTTTCAAGTTTCCTACAGTACATATCTGATGTTTTTTCAATTTTCCCACAGAGACCTATTCTCATGCTATTGAGAGTCAGGTAACCATCAAAGAAATCCAAAGGATAACCATTGACTACTTTATTTTACATTATTCTCTTGCAATAAACTATATTAAAAAGAAAAGCTATATAGGAAAAGCAAGCATGCATGGGAGTGTATCGGAATTGGATCTCATGCTCTTTCCACTTCCCCAGGGCCAGCACGCATCCTACTCAGTTTTGGCCGACTTCACATTGTCGCCATGGTGATGAGAGACAGAGCTGGAGAGTGGATTGGCTTTTCGCTTTGGCCTTCAGGTCTGCGGGGCTGGTGTGGACCAGTGGTGGGTAAGGAGGGAGGGGAGCACAGAGAGGAGGGGGGAGCACAGGGAGGAGGGAGGGGAGCACAGAGGAGGAGGGAGGGGGAGCCCAGAGAGGAGGGAGAGGAACCCAGAGAGGAGGGGGAAGCCCACAGAGGAGGGAAGGGAGCACAGGGAGGAGGGAGGGGAGCACTAAGAGGAGGAAGGGGAGCACAAGGAGGAGGGAGGGGATGTCAGGGGGGAGCACAAGGAGGAGGAAGGGAGCATAGAGAGGAGGGAGGGGAGCACAGGGAGGAGGGAGGGGAGCACAGGGAGGAGGGAGGGGAGGTCAGGGGGAGCACAAGGAGGAGGAAGGGAGCATAGAGAGGAGGGAGGGGAGCAGTGAGAGGAGGGAGGGGAGCAGTGAGAGGAGGGGGGAGCACAGGGAGGAGGGAGGGGAGCACTAAGAGGAGGAAGAGGAGCACAGGGAGGAGGGAGGGGAGCATTGAGAGGAGGGAGGGGAGCAAGGGGGGAGCACAAGGAGGAGGAAGGGAGCATAGAGAGGAGGGAGGGGGAGCACAGGGAGGAGGGAGGGGAGCACAGGGAGGAGGGAGGGGAGGTCAGGGGGGAGCACAAGGAGGAGGAAGGGAGCATAGAGAGGAGGGAGGGGAGCAGTGAGAGGAGGGAGGGGAGCACAGAGAGGAGGGGGGAGCACAGGGAGGAGGGAGGGGAGCACAGAGGAGGAGGGAGGGGGAGCCCAGAGAGGAGGGAGAGGAACCCAGAGAGGAGGGGGAAGCCCACAGAGGAGGAAAGGGAGCACAGGGAGGAGGGAGGGGAGCACTAAGAGGAGGAAGGAGAGCACAGGGAGGAGGGAGGGGAGCACAAGGAGGAGGGAGGGGATGTCAGGGGGGAGCACAAGGAGGAGGAAGGGAGCATAGAGAGGAGGGAGGGGAGCACAGGGAGGAGGGAGGGGAGCACAGGGAGGAGGGAGGGGAGGTCAGGGGGAGCACAAGGAGGAGGAAGGGAGCATAGAGAGGAGGGAGGGGAGCAGTGAGAGGAGGGGGAGCACAGGGAGGAGGGAGGGGAGCACAGAGGAGGAGGGAGGAGGAGCACAGAGAGGAGGGGGAGCCCAGAGAGGAGGGAGGGGAACCCAGAGAGGAGGGGGGAGCCCACAGAGGAGGGAAGGGAGCACAGGGAGGAGGGAAGGGAGCACTAAGAGGAGGAAGGGGAGCACAGAGAGGAGGGAGGGGAGCACAGGGAGGAAGGAGGGGAGCACGGGGGAGCACAAGGAGGAGGAAGGGAGCATAGAGAGGAGGGAGGGGAGCAGTGAGAGGAGGGAGGGGAGCACAGGGAGGGGGAGAGCACAAGGAGGAGGGAAGGGAGCATAGAGAGGAGGGAGGGGAGCACAAAGGCCTTTGAGAACCACACCCTCCTAGGAGCTCCTGCCCCACGCCCAGCCTTTCCTGTCCAGGCCCACGCTCCCTGAGCAAAGCCTGAAGAGTAAACTAAACGTTGCTAGGAGAACAAGAGCGAGGGAGGCGGGAGGGAGCAGGGAGTACCGAGTGGCCGAGATGTGGCTTTAGGTGTGGGACCACGGGATTATAGGCCCCGGGGAGGAGAGGAGGTGCCTGGGACCGCTTCCTGCAGCCTCGGGCAGCGGCTCTCCCTGTGCTCTGGGTGGGATGACCAGATGCCGTGGCTGACAGGGGTCACCCTGGGGCAGGGTGGACCTGGGGAAAAGGAGGGATGAAGCGAGCAGGGCCCAGGCGGTCACGTCACGGGTGGGAGTGCAACCAGACCCACCGAGGGCCACTGCCCTCTGAGCCCCAGGGTCGGCCCAGCAGGGGCCCCGCTGGACATGGGGCTGCTTGGGCACATCCAGGGAGGGGCTGATGTGCACCAGAAAAGGAAAAGTCCAAAAACAACAAACCTTACCCGTCACCTGAGAAATGCAAGCAAACAGAAAATGAGCTCCCATGTGCAAAAAAGTCCAAAATTTAAAATATTGTTAAAACCAAGTGCTTCCTGCAGTGTGAGGAACTCACAGGCATTGTTAGTGTGATTGTAAATGGCCATAAATTATAGAAAAGTAGTGTGACTTTTTATTAAAATTAAAAATGCTTATTTCTTTAACACAGCATTTGTACCTTTGAGAATATATCCACCAGAAATAAAATTATTTGTATATAAATATATACATTCAAGAATGTTTCTTTGCAGCAACTTGCTTAATTTAAAAACTAGAAGAAAATTAAATGTCAGTAAGATTCAATTTTTAAATGATAAAATTTCAGATTATAGAATACTAATAGTATAGTAAATGGCTAAATGAAAGAATGATATATATGTATACATATATTAGATATATGTCGATATGCAGATAAGTGAAAAAAGTGACAAAATAATATACATACAATATATGCAATAGCATATACTACACATAGTGTAAAGGAAAATCCAGATATGTGAGTACGATTATTTAAGTAAAGGAAGACATATGGAAGGATTCATTCAGAATTGTTACTGGGGTTAGTGAAGTGTTGTTAATACACATTGAAGGAAGCAATTTTACTTGATAAATGTCAGTCTTTGGAAATCTTTCTGTGAACATGCATTGATGTTTAATCCCAAAGGCTAAAATTTTAAAAAGACAAGAAACATGGCCATTTCCTATGGTTCCTTGCTCAGTTCCTCGCACAAATAAATACCCTTTGGATGAATAAATGAAGACCTTGGCTTCATCATGACACTTTATGTGCCTCTTTCTTGCTTAGAAGGTGTCATGGTTAGGGACACGTGTCAACTTGGCCAAGTTGTGGTACCTGTTCATCTGATTGGGCAAGAGCTGGCCTGTCTGTTGCAATGAGGACATTTCATAGGATTAGGTCATGATCACGTCAGCTACATCCACAGCTGATTCCATTTGTAATCAGCCAAAGGGGAGTGTCTTCTGCAATTAGTGATGCTAAATCTAATCATGGGAAGCCTTTTAAGGAGGACTCAGAGGAGACAGGTTGCATTCCTGCTTTGGCTGGTGAGCCTCTCCTGCGGAGTTCATCCAGGCCATCCATCGGAGTCATCGACTTTGCAGCCTGCCCTGTGGATTTTGGACTCTGCGTTCCTACGGTCACGTGAGACACTTTCATAAATTTTACATTTGCAAGTGTTCCCTGTTGATTCTGTTTCTCTAGAGAACCCTAACTAATACAGAAGGGAATCTGGGATTTCTACAGGTAAATATTTTCATCTTTTTTTTTTGCATGGGCAGGCACCAGGGATCGAACACGGGTCTCCATATGGAACTGGGCACCCTGGAACCAGGCGAGGTGGGAGTGGCCGTTTGCTGGGTGCCGGCTGTGTGCCAGGCGCTCTGGGCACCGACCACGACTCTCGCAGCTGAGCGCAGCTAGGACCGACACGCCTGCCCAGGGATGTGGCTGTCTCCCCAGATTGAACAGCCACAAAGGGCAGGACGGAGAGTCAGACCCTCGGCCTCAGGCCACTGCCCCGGCCAATGAAGCTGCCGCAGAGCCCTGAGGGGTCACACGACGCACCCTCTGCCCATCTCCTGCCCCAAGTCCACAGAGGAGAGGGCGGGGGTGGGGGCTTAGGACTGCAACCCCCAAGGCTGGGGACTTCTTTTACATCTCAATTTTCAGCCTGGTGGCTTCTCACCAAGAAATCTGCTTCTGGGGGCGCCGAGGCCAGCACCGTTGGGCCTCTGCAGCAGCCCGTGGGGTTGTTGGCCACAAAGCCCACGGCGAGCAGAGCGTGGCTCACGGCTGCTCCTGAAGGAAGCTAGCTGTTCACACGACCAGGTCCACCCTTTCACCTTCTCAGGGAGCCCCAGATGCTCAGCCAACACTGAGCAATGGGCACCATTGACTATATAAGTGACAACTAAACAAACTGCCGTCAGCTGTTCTCTGGTCCTCCCTTACCCCTCTGCTCCCCAGTAGCTTCCAACACTGTCAATGGGCAGGACAGATTCAGCTTGATGGCCTATTTGTGCAAACCTTTCACCGCAGGCTGAACTCCCTCCCTCCCTCCCTCCCTTCCCCTCCCTCCCTCCCTTCCCCTCCCTTCCTCCCCGGGGCACTCCTGACCAGACTGCTTAGACCAGACTCTAAGCCCTTAACGACTATTAACTCACTCGATTCTCATAAGCCTGTGGAGGTGTTATCACCCCTTGAGATCTGGAATGCAACCCTGAGTTCCTGCTCGCAGCACAGTGGGCTCCAAGAAGACATCCGTGCCCAGTGCCTGGCACCTGTCCCTAATGGCACATCATACAGCAAAAGGGACAGTGCAGATGTAGTTATGATGTATTGCAGACCTTAAATAGGGAGGTTCCTGGATTTTCCAGGTGGACGCCATGTAACCAGGTGAACAGAGTGCCCTCTGAGCAGAGCACATGAGATGAGGCGAGAGACGGGAGGGAGCTTGGAGGGGACTCAGCACACGGTGGCGGCCCTGAGGTGGGGGTCTCCGTGGGGTGTGGTGCAGGCGGCCCCAGGGGCTGGGAGGGGCCTGGAGTCCCTCAGTGAGGACTGGGGCGCTCAGGCCTGAGGGCCCAGGAAGGCAGTTACCCAACAACCAGCCGGTTTGGAGGCTGAGGCCTGCCCGGGCCCTTGGGTTCCTGCTGCAGGCACAGGATGAGGCACAGCTGAGCCCCCGGCTGGGGCCACGGTCTGGCTTGTTGCAAGCTGCTAAGTGTGTGTAATTTGTTATAGCAGTGACACTAACACAGCCCTTGTCATTTTAGAGAACTGTTTTTTCACATTTCACAATGGTAGCCGTGTGACCGTCAGCTCAGCAGAGCACAGGAGGGCGTGACCACACGCATTCTCTACTGTACATTTGGAGAGGCAGAGTTCCTCGAATAGTGAACCCACACCCAACTCCGGGAGCGCATCCTGCCTTACTGATTTACCTGTCAGGGGACTAGGGCTCGGAGGCATGTGGGAGGGAAGGACCAGATTTCCAAGTGTAGGAGTGGGAAAGGGGGCTGAGAGCACAGACCCGGCCTGAGTCCCGGCCCCCCTGGGGCTGTTGTGGGACCTGGGCAGACCCCCGTTGTGGGGCTGGCTGATGGCCGCAGTGGGGCGGAGGATGGAGGTCGCCCCTGGGGTTGGTGTCCGGAAGTGACGGTGGATGCCCTGCACGAGCGCTGCGGCACAGGGATCGTGGCCGCGGGGCACCTGTCACCTGGGAGAACAAGCGAGATGTGGCTGTGCGATGACTATCATGCTGTAGGTCAAAGCAGCATCCTGGGTCATATAGGACCACACAGTGACTCTTACGAGTAATTTTGGGTCAAGAAAGGAGCAGAGCAAACTCTACAACACATAGGCATTTATGTAAATCAACCCCCCCCACACACAACAATGAACATAGAGACACATAAACACGTCAGATGGTCGCTGTGGGGGAGCAGAAGGAAGAGAATGGCTGTGGGGATAAGGGATAGCATATACTAAATAATTGATTTGCTTAATAAAACGGCAGCCAGGGAGCCCTGTACAGCTCGACGATGATGTCTGCGGACTGAGCTGTATGCGTAATCCGACCACCGCACCTGATGGTGCAGAGAAAACAATGTACACCGGTCATTTCTGGTCATCTCAGCGGCCCCCCAAGGCGCTGGTCACCTGGGTTTTGGGGACACGGCCTAGTGGACACGACCCATGGGTGGGAAGGGGGAGGGTTCACGGGGGGCTGAGGTGGGGTGGGGTGCACGCTGCCTGGGTGCACCCATTGGAAGAGGCTGCAGGGGTGGGGAATGCTGAGCCAGGAGGGGGGTAAGCACCCCAGGAGAGGCGCAGAGCAGGCGATGTCGAGTGACGCCCCACATGCAGCCCTCGCGCTGCCGTCTGCCACTGCAGGTGATGAGGAAGATTTCATTTCCCCAAAGAGCTGTGCGGGTGCTAAAATTTATGTAAAATACCAAACGTACTTGGTCTGTCCGAAAGATGTTCTCATTTTGAAATTAACATCTGTATATGAACAGTAGGCATGAGTTCCAAATGGAGAATGTTTTTTTCCTTACTCGATCTATTTAAATTTAAATTTTTCATTTTTAGATTCTCCTTGTACGAGTCAAGAGCAGCAGCTTTTGCCTTCTGTGCTTTCCAGCAGGCACGGTGCAAGCGCTTAACAAACACATATTGTGCAGTAGGCTGTTTTGCACAGTCCACGTGAGACATTGGTCAATTTAAATTTAATTTAAAAAACTTAATGAACTCAAGATACCATTCCTGGCACCCCCTCCCCAGGCGTGACAACCACAAATGTCCCCAGATGTCATCCAGTGTCCCCTGGGAGGAGAATCACCCCCAGCTGAGTGCCCTAGGTTGGGGGGAATCCACTGGCCCCCTTTTGCATCCCATAATCATCCAACTGCTGATGTCTCACATTTAAATTCACAAACTGAGTGGGGAAGGAGGTGAACCCCAAAAGCTGGGGAGGGGGTATCACCCTGGTTTATACCGTCTCACCCATGAGGAATTTATTATGGGGTATGGGGTGAGCTAGGGTTCGAGCTCAATCCTCCCCCCACTCCCCCCCCAAAAAAAAAACAAAACTCAGAAATGGACAGCACAATAATACCTAATTGTAATGTAATTATGTTAAAACACTGAATGAAGCTGCATCTGAGGTATAGTTTTATTTTATTTTATTTTATCTTTTTCTCTATTATCATTTTATTTCTTTTTCTGTTGTCTTTCTATTTCTTTTTCTGAATCGATGCAAATGTACTAAGAAATTATGAATATGCATCTATGTGATGATATTAAGAATTACTGATTGTATATGTAGAATGGAATGATTTATAAATGTTGTGTTAGTTCATTTTTTTAATTAATAAAAAAAAGGAATTAGAAAAGGAAAAAAAAGATACCATTCCTGGCACCTCTGCGTGTATGAAGATTAAGAAAACACAGTTAATATGTCTTATCTGTCCAAGGCTATCTCCTGCCGGTGTTCCAATAAGCGTCTCCCCATGATAAGAGTTTCCAATAATGTGACTGTTTTCCTAAATTGTGCTTCCAGAAGCAGCTTAGAAATAGGGCTTTCCTTCTAGCACCAGTGCCGAGAAAAGATGCTGTGATAAGACTGGGGAGAATCAGCAGTGTTTTCCACTGGTTCCGGGTCTTGCCGTCTGTCACTGCCCACCTGCTCACTTGAGCAGCTCTGATCACGCATTCTGACCAGCTCTCTGAGCTGGATGAGTGGTGGGGTTGTCCTGCCTTCCTGGCCGTGACATGCTGGACTCTGAGTGTTGAAATGGTTCACTTTCACAGAATACCTTCTTACCAATGCAAAGAATCCTACTAAATGGCAAATTTTACAATCCCTGAGTAGTTCTGGCTGAAATACTATGTTTTTATTCTCCATAATAACTGTTAATTTTGATAAGATTGTAGGCATTTAAAAAATCCGGTTCCCTACTCCTGCATTCCAAAAGGAATGAGTGATGTCCTAGGTAAGGCCCCAGGACCCACCTGCAGCCAGAGGGGCTGTGGGGGGTGGGGCAGGGCGGCCCAGTGCCAGGGCTGTCAAATGCTTGCAACTGTGAACAGGAAGAGACCCAAAAATGGGGTCTCTATGGAAGGATGTAATTAGAATGCTACATTGTTTATAATTAGAATGACCATATTTGCCTGAACAGTGAGGATTTTAATATTGACGAAAGCACGGCAAAGTAATTGTAACCTTGGAAGGTCCTTGAAACTCAGACATGTCATGGTTTTTTCCTTAACAATTGACCACGCAACAAGCAATAGTCATGTTAAATTCTTTTTGATTAAAAAAACTCATATCAATATTTTTTTAGAGAAAGGGCTGTTAACCAGAATGACCTGTGATTGGTAAAGGGTTCAAGTGAGAGAAGTGGAAAGTTTATTCTTAGTTTCTCAAGTTCACACAAATGCACACACACATACATAAAGAATCTCTGATTATTTTTACTTTGTTATAGTCTTTTCCCAGCATTTTCTAAATGCTTTGTGATAAACACAGTATGTGGTGACAGGGTAACAAAGAGGGGAAGAGTGCAGAGGCTGGGGCTGGCTTCCTGGGTTTAAACCTGGACTCTGCCACTTAGGTGGGTCTGTGTGACCCTGGGGAAATTGCTTCACCTCTCTGTGCCAGGCTTACAGCTGTAAGGATGCAGCTGGAATGCTGATGGGGCCATCATGTCCACGTTAACAGTCAATGTTGTAAGAGTTTCTCCTCGGCGGGGTTGCTGTGTTCGCTCAGTGAGTTAGTAGAGTGATGCCACAGCGTCCACTATGGCTGTGAGTGACCCCGCTGCATGAGTTTTGGGGGAAACGGTACTCTCCTGCATCAGAATTTTTAGTACCACTTGAAGATTGTGTTTTTCAGTGACAGGAGCTTGGCCAAATTCATTTCTGCAATGGAACTGGTTTCTAGAAGATGATTTCACTAGCGAGGTGCCTGCAGCCGGCAGCACCATGAGTGCCAACACCCTGCCTGGCACGCCTCTGGGCCGGGTGTGGTGGAGACTTCACTGCTGCTGGTTTGGGTGTGCTCTGCAGCCAGAGGGGGAGGAGAGGCTGGCGGAGCTGCTGCTGCCTGCACCTGTACCCCGGCCCTAACGTGACCCCTGCACCCCATCACCCCACGTTCTGCCGTTGTGAGTCTTGCCCCAGCTGTGGCCCTCAGAACACTGGCAGCAGACTTCCTTTCCGGGCTCTCACAGGCGCAGCACCGCGCGGGCTCTGGTCACCTGTCCATTCCTCCTTTCGCGGCCCTGGTCCACTCGCCCGTCTTACCTGAAAGAAGCATGAGCCGACCATGCTTAATTTTGTAAGAGCCCTATCACCCCTAGCACGTCTCTGCACCATGCACGGTCACACACACACACACACTAGCACGTCTCAGCGTTGTGCACGGTCACACACACACACATTAGCATATCTCAGCACTATGCATAGTCACACACATACACTAGCATGTCTCAGCACTGTGCATGGTCACACACTCACACTAACGTGTCTTCAGCACTGTGCATGGTCACCCACATACACTAGCACATCCTCAGCACCATGCACGATCACACACTCACACTAGCACGTCAGCTCCGTGCACAGTCACACACAAGAGCAGCATGCCAGCCCCACGAATGAGTAAACTCATTTTAATAAAATACCCTTTCTGTTCAAATTGGCCAGACCCAGTACTCTGGTTTGAAACTGTTGTGTACCCCAGAAAAGCCATGCTCTTCAGTCCTGATTCAGTCGTGTGGGGACAGCCATAGTCTACAATCTTGGTTCAATGCCGTAGAGTGGAACCTTTTGATTAGGTTTCCATGGTGATGTGGCACGCCATGAAATTATGGGTGTGACCCTTTGATTAGATGGAGATGTGAGTCCCCCATTCAAGGTGGGTCTTCATTAGTTTGCTGGAACCCTTTAAGAGAAGAAACATTTTGGAGAAAGCAGAAGCGACACTTACGCACACATGTGGAGGTGCTTGGAGTGTGAGAGCAGACACCTGGACACGGTGTTTGGAGATGCAGAGCCCAGCAGACGTCGCCATGTGCCTTCCCATGAGATGCTCAGCAAGCCGGACCCAGAGTATGTCCTGGAGCAGCTAAGTGAAGGTCACAGACGCGTAGAGAGGGAGCCACTGGCATCAGAAGCTGGAAGCAATGGAACCAGGAACAAGGACCAGCAGACGCCAGCCCTGTGCCTTCCCATGTGACAGACATTGGCCTTTCTTGAGTCAAGGTATCTTTCACTGGTTGCTCTAGTTTGGACATTTTTAAGGCCTAAGAGCTGTAACTTCATAAATTCCCTTTATAAAAGCCGATCCATCTCTGGTATACGCATTCTGGCAGCTTTAGAAAACTGAAACACACGGTTTCTACTACTTGTAAATATAAACTCAAACTGATTTGGCTGGTAACTGGGCTTCAGTGTTTTCCTTTTCACCAAGCTTTTATTTTCTTCCCCATTTCCTTCTGGAATTTTCCTTGCTTTATTCTCAAAAGCCCCCCCTTTACACTCGCTCCCCAGACACTAACATTTCGTCCCTAAGGTCCACCTGGCATGCTACTTGCTGCCAGACTGCCTGCTGTCACTGGTCTCCCATGTTGCCTGCACCATCACCCCACCATCAGTGGCTGCCGCAGATCTGACCACACAGACCCATGCTTGCATTCCAGCAGGAACGGAGAGCTTGGCCTTGTCAACGTGGCACATGCACCAAGTGAATTCTGCAGCTCCTCCTTTCCTCTGGTACCTTCCAATGTTGTTTTCATAGATTTAAATGTGCCAAAATACAAATCTCACTTGATGATTATTATAACCACTGGGGAAATATTTATGATACAGTCAAAATGCTTTTGACCACCAGGGACTGAAATCCAACGCATGCCAACTTAAGAGTTCTAGGAAGCCTGAAGGAGAGGCTAGCCTCAGGCATGACTCATGTAGGTGCTCCCCCTTATAATCAGTGCTCTGTCGTTACCCCCTTTCCATTTGCTGGCAAGGTGGCTGGCTGGCTGTTACCCGAGACCAACATAACACCAGCTTAATAACAACAGGGCAAAGAGACCATGTCCAGTGGCCACTATGTGGAATTCTCCTTCCTGGGGAGGGTTCCGATGAGCCAGCTCCTGTCTCGGGTGGAAAGGGGAGGGTACCACAATGCAGAGATGCACCAGATTCATATTTTGAGTTTGATGAGATTTTCACAGGAAGAACAGGGTGCTACTGCTGCTGGAAGAAAGAGGAAGGGAGACTCAGTAGTCAAAACTAGGAGGTGCCCACGCCAAACCCCGCCCTAGTGACACAGATGTTTAAACAATGACCTATACAAGCAAACAGGTGCAACTCTACTGCTCCAAACGTGCGAGGAATGCTTGCCCTCACTTCCAGTGGGCACATCTGCATTCTCATCTTGAACTCTTGGCATCATTCAGCTCATGGGAAGTTCTCTCGCTTTTCATGGGTCTGTGTTTTCCCCTCCTTCACTTGTCCTTTCCATTCTTTTTTTTTTTTTTTGCCAGCTCTTTCTCTTCTAGTGGTGGAGTGCTTATTTATTCACACTCTCAGACGAGTGAGCTAGATGATTTCATTCAGTCCCCGAGGAGTAAATGCAATAAAAGCAATAATGCTGGCGATGATGTACGTTGCACTCGCATGGCGTCCTGTGCTAGGCACTGATACGAGCTGCCACATTGAGCAAGCCTTCTGTGAGGGAGGTTAACTCCCCGTGATTGCCCGAGGCCACACAGCAAGCGGTAGAGCTGGATCCAGACGCAGGTGGCCCTGTTTCCATGGTCCTAAAGGGTACTCCAGGCCTTGTGAGTGACAAGCCTGCCTCCCTGGACAGTGTCCAGTGGCCGGTGTCTGCAGCCCTGAGCCTTACGCCGTGGAAGTGCGTTCTGCTCATGCTGCAGGCAGGAGGCAGGTCCTCTACGGATGACTTCTGGAAATCAGCACTTACACACCCCTCAACGTGTACATCTCCAGATTTATGTGGGAACCAAGGAAAATGCAGGAAACAGGTAGGAACTAAGAATCATAGTGATTTTTTCCAAGACTAGCCCCTCACCCTCACTGGGTGACTTCTCCGACATCACACAGGTACTTTGGAGTGGGGATTCAAGCTTCATGGCTCTATCAATAGGTAGAAAATGTAGGACATCACACAACATCCAAGAAGTAACCAAGGCCAGTGTCTATCAGACAGAAAACGAAAGAAGAGTGGTGGCAGCAGATTACGCACAATCCCTGGGCCACGACGCACCCCTCTGGCAGGTGCTGGGTCCCTGGGGCCCTTCAACCTGGAGACCTCCCTCCTGTGGAGACCACCCTCCCCGTGGGGACCACCCTCCTATGGGGGCCTCCCTCCTATGGGGGCCACCTCATGGGGACCACCCTCCTGTGGGGACCACCTCATGGGGACCTCCCTCCTGTGGGGACCACCTCATGGGGACCTCCCTCCTGTGGGGACCACCCTCCTGTGGGGACCACCTCATGGGGACCACCCTCCTGTGGGGACCACCTCATGGGGACCTCCCTCCTGTGGGGACCACCTCATGGGGACCTCCCTCCTGTGGGGACCACCTCATGGGGACCTCCCTCCTGTGGGGACCACCTCATGGGGACCTCCCTCCCTGTGGAGACCACCCTCCCTGTTGGGACCACCCTCCTATGGGGGCCACCCTCCCCATGGGGACCACCTCATGGGGACCACCCTCCCCAACAGTGTCCCACTTGCTGTGGTTCCACCTGGGGTGCCAGACACTGGATTTACCTGCATGTCACATGGACAGAAGTAAAACTCAAATACCCAAGAGGGCTGTGAATACGATGTTTTTGATGGCTAGCGAGAGAAACCCAACTCAGTCCATTAAAACGTTAATAAGCTGAAAGGAGGGGAGGGTCATTGTGCCACGTAACCAGGAAGTCAAGGACCAGTGGCTTTGGGAATGGAGGTTCACGCTGCTCAGATGTTTCAGGTCTCTGGCTGTGTCCTTGTGGCTCACCTGTCTGTACTTGGCTTCTGTGATGGTGACGTTCATGTGTCCATTGGCCAGGGGATGCTGTGTAGTTGTCTGGTCAAGCAAGTACTGGCCTGACTGTTACTGGGAGGATTCTTGGTGGACTTAAGTCATTGGTCAGTTGATGGCCTCCATGGTTGATGACATCTCCAGTCACCTGAGGACACTGCCATCAATGAGAACCGTCTCCTCCAGTCAATTGAAGGCCTTAAAAGGAAAAGTGATGACTTCAGCATCAGAAGAGAGAATTTCTGTCTCTCCTTTAGCTAGGGAACTTCTCCCAGGGTATTCATGGAAAATCTTTATTGGAGTTCCCAGCTTGCAGCCTGCCCCATGGAATTTGGACTTGCCCATCCCCATGGGCGTGTGGGACAATTCTCATAAAAATCTCATAATATTTACGGTATCTCCTGTTGGTTCTGTTTCCCTAGAGAACCTGGCTAATGCAGCTTTATTCTCTGGACAGACTTTCCTGTGTACTTGGCAAGGTAGCTGCCAGCAAGCAAAGGCCCCTCCCGTCGGCTTGGACACACCCCTGGAGAGCCTGCCCTGACACGGACAGGATGTCCGCAGGGACACCGAGCTGTGAATGTGCCTGACCCGAGCGTCCACTGGGAGGGGTCTGGGGCCTTCCCTGGGAACGCATCAGGGAGATCCTGCTCCACGCAGACCACCTAGGAAGGTTCCTCTTGGCAAAGAGCCTGCTGTTCGCAGGACTGGTGGAAGGAAGGGGCTGCTCCTCAGGTGTCCAGCACAGGAGGTGCAGTCAATGACCTCAGCACTGCTGGGTCAAAAAAGACGAGAGCACAAAAAAAAAGAGCCAGGAATACCCAGGGGCTAGGGGGTTGCAAGGGAGGTGGGCGATGACTATACTTGGGTAACAGAACCCCTATTAGCCATAGACTATAGAAAGACTAGTTGAAAAGTAGGTCGTCCTTCAAGAAAACTCATACTAGACATACAGAGATAAGTCATTTTTATGACATCTGCTTTGAAGGGCAGCTGCGCTGAGTAGACCAGTCTAACTTGCAGCTGGTAGTAATGAGATAATTCTTTTGGACAAATGCTTGGACTAGAATCTAAAAGGCACAGTAGAGATAGCCATATTGCTTAGGTAATGGCTGCAGAGAATAATAATTTATACACGGCTAGTGGAGACTTTCTTTTTATATAATTTGTAATTTTTTTTAAATACCAAAAAACACCAAACAAACACAAACATTCTTAACTTTTGATCATTCTGTTCTACATATATAATCAGTAATTCACAATATCATCACATAGTTGCATGTTCATCATCATGATCATTTCTTGGAACATTTGCATCAATTCAGAAAAAGAGATAAAAAGAAAACAGAAAAAAAATTCACACATATCATACCCCTTACCCTCCCTTTCATTGATACTAGCATTTCAATTTAAATTAATTTTAACATTTGTTCCCCCTATTTTTTATTTTTATTCCATATGTTTTACTCATTTGTTGATAAGGTAGATAAAAGGAGCATCACACACAAGGTTTTCACAATCACACAGTCACACTGTGGAAGCTGTATCATTACACAATCATCATCAAGAAACATGGCTACTGGAACACAGCTCCACATTTTCAGGCAGTTCCCTCCAGCCTCTCCATTACATCTTGACTAATAAGGTGATAGCTATTTAATGCGTAAGAATAACCTCCAGGCTAACCTCTAGACTTTGGAATCTCTCAGCCATTAACACTTTATTTTGTCTCATTTCACTCTTCCCCCTTTTGGTTAAGAAGGTTTTCTCAATCCCCTGATGCTGAGTCTCAGCGCATTCTAGGATTTCTGTCCTGCGTTGCCAGGAAGGTCCACACCCCTGGGAGTCATGTCCTATGCAGAGAGGGGGAGGGCAGTGAGTTTGCTTGTTGTGTTGGCTGGAGAGAGAGGGGCTAGTGGAGATCTTAATTAGGCAATGCCATTTCTGAAAACAAAGGAGGGAAATGGCAGCCCCCCAGCCCCCCAGCTGTGAGTGAGGGCTCTCATCATCAATGCAACGGGGCAGAACTTTTTACAACTGCTGCTGAGGCTTTACATGGTCGTGTGTGAACTCAGTGGACCTTTCTAACAGCCCCTCGAATCAGGCATTATTATGACCATATACTTTCTGTAGGTAAGAAAACCCTGGCATCAAGAGATCACACAGCTGGATTTAGCATCAAGGGATTGAGAAAACCTTCTTGACCAAAAGGGGGAAGAGAAATGAGACAAAATAAAGTGTCAATGGCTGAGAGATTTCAGAGTCAAGAGGTTATCCTGGAGGTTATTCTCATGCATTAAATAGATACCCCCTTTTTAATTAAGGTTTAGTGGAGAGGATGGAGGGAAGTGCCTGAAAATATAAATCTTCATATACATTGAAGCTGATCGTATGATGATATAACTTTCACAGTGTGACTGTGTGATTGTGAAAACCTTGTGTCTGATGTCCTTTTATCTACAGTATGGACAGATGAGTAAAACATATGGATTAAAAATAAATAAATAATAGGGGGAACAAATGCTAAAATAAATTTAGTAGATTGAAATACTAGCAATCAATGAGAGGGAGGGGTAAGGGGTATGGTATGTAAGAATTTTTTTCTTTTTTTCTTTTTATTTCTTTTTCTGAATTGATGCAAATGTTCTAAGAAATGATCATGGTGATGAATAAACAACCATGTGATGATATTGTGAGTTATTGTTTATATACCAAGAATGGAATATGGTAAGAATGTTTGTGTTTGCATGTTGTTATGTTTAAAATAATAATAATAATAATTTAAAAAGAAACTAAAAGAAGAGCACACAGTTAATGAGTGGGAGACTCGAATTCTCCCACTGATGCTTTTCCCATAGAAACAGCTGGAAACACACGTTTGAATGGGAGAGAGGGCTTGGTTTGAATCCTGCCTCCACCTACTAAATACGCAACTTAAGTCCTTGACACTCATACCCTCTGATGTAGAGAGGTGATGATCACACCTAATGGGCATAAGATTAATAATTCGTCTCTCCTGAACTCTGCATGCGGTGCCATTAAGATTAGCCTTAGGCCAATTGTTTTAGGAAGTTGTAGTTTGAGTAAACAGAATTAAACCAGAGAAAGTTGAAATGCTATTAACTGGGGAGCAGAGCCTCATTCCACTCCTGGTAAGCGGGGCGAGCTCTGGGGAGGAGCAGCTTTAGGGAATAAAGGAGTTAGACTAAACTACAAATCATGGTGTTTCCATTAGTTCCAGTGCAAACAGGTTTGGGGGTGCAGACACCTCGAGTTTTTGGAATGAGCTCAGCTCAGGGCTGTGTGAGAGGTGTGAGAGGTGTGAGGGGTGTGAGAGGTGTGAGAGCTGTGAGAGCTGTGAGAGGTGTGAGAAGGACCCTCCACCCATTACACGCCGGGGGCACCCTAGAGCAGGCAGTGCCCATTGGAAGAAAGCTCCGCTGAGGAAGGAGGGAGGAGAATGAACACGTCTGAGACAGGAACAGAGAAGTAAGTTCAAAATGACACGAGACAGGGGAAGAGCTGTCCTCAGCCTGATCAGGGTCACGCCCGCAGTCCACTCGGACTTGAATTCGGGTCCCCGGAGCCCCGCGTTCTCACAAACCCCCTCTCTACTTACGCTGGCTTGAGGAGGCTTCTGTAACTTGCAACCAAAGCGTCCCCAATGGAGCTGTGTAAACAAAAACAGACCCGCAGCCCAGGCTCTGTATTGCTTTTTTCCGCGGAAACATGCAGACGGACAGACTTCTGAGCAGCTGCGCTGGTGCGGGAGGGCCATAGGGCAGGTCGCGCACCCTGAGTGGGCAGTACCGGGGCGGCACCCTGCCCTCCAGAGGCCCGAGCACAGGGACAGTCCCCTCCAGCTCCACCACAGACCCAGCGCCCTCCCACCTCGATCCAGGAGCTTTGCCCAAACTCGTTAGAAATTGGGCATTTGCTCTGGGCCACCATGTGCCGCTCGCCCGGCTTCGCAGTCCCAGTCCGGTGGCCGCTTGGCCCGCGCCGAGGAGGGGTGAGATTTATATGCCCCTTTCTGTGTCAAACCCCCAAAAGGCCTTGAGACGTAGCCTGAAGAGGTGGGGTGCTCCTGGATCTCAAATAGCTTCAGCACATAGAAACTTCAGGCCTGACTACAGGGTCAGTATTGCAATGTCGAGCCCTAGCGTCAAGTGCCAGTAGGACACTTCAGCAGGCCCCTGGCGCCTTAGGGAACCCCTGACCTCACCTTCCACTGTGCCAGGCTCCGAGCACACTTAGGGCGAGGGAACGGGACTGTGGGCACCGAGTGAAAAAAATATGTTGCCAGAAAAAATGTCTGACCCGGAGAAAGAGCTCAAAAAATGATTTTCCTGTCTCACCCCACTCCCTTTGCAGTAATTTCAGCATCACTTCATCTTTCCCTTAAAACGGCCTGGTGGAAGGAGGTGCCTGAGAGATGGAACGGGATCAGGGCTGGGCTCAGAAATTGTGAGTCTTAACTGAGTGCTCTTGCTTTCCCCTGTGAGATACATTTCTGTCTCTATTAGCAAACTTGGCAACAGAGATTTGCTTTTATGAATGTGTTTTGCAGCCAGTGTCTCTTCACTCTGAAAGCAAATAATTTTATAATGTCCTTCAGAATCACTAACTAGCATGGAATGCACACTAGGTTTATAAGCCAGGGTGAGGGATGCCTTCTCTACAGCTGGCTTTAGGGTTATTTCTTCTCAAAAGCAAAGTGCCGCTGTTTCAGAAAAAGTTGTGACAATACTGCTGCCTGCTCAGCAGCTCTGCTTTCAACAGGTGCTCTTTGCACAGTGCTCTTGCACAGGTGCTCTATGCACAGGTGCTCTTTGCATAGTGCCCTTTGCACGATGCTCTTGCACAGGTGCCATTTGTGCAATACTCTTGCACAGGTGCCCTTTGCACAGTGCTCTTTGCACAGCGCTCTGCAATGAGCTGTAAGCATCATCAGCTCAGAGCTCCACCAAAGACCCGCAGTGGGAGACTAGATGCGCTAAGTAAACACAGATTTCGAGAAAATATTTTAACCCCCAATTCTTTCCAGACTTCCTATCAACAACATACAGTCTCTTTGGCCAGGCACTGTCACTCACAGAAGTGGAATTTCTCCTTGCTTTGACCCGATCTTCCCCCTCGCTGCGCTGTCTGAGGCCCAGCACTGCGGCCATCGGGACTGGATCGCCCTTTGCTGCAGAGACTGGTCTGGGCATCTCAGGGTTAACACCCCCGGCTGCTGCGGATGAGTGGACTCGTGTCACTCCAGAAGACGTGTTTGAGTCCTAACCCACGCCCCCTGCAAGCTCATTTGGAAATGGGGTCTTTGCGGATGTGATTAGTTAATATGAGGCCAGCTGGACAGGAGTGGACTCTGGGGCATCCTGCTGGTGTCCCTCAGGAAGGGGCACAGGGACGCAGGGCAGGGAGGGCCATGCCACAGCCGAGGCAGAGACCCCGAGGGCTGTCTGGAGGAGGCCAGGAAGGGCCCCCAGGTTCAGATGGAGCGTTCGGCGGGCACGGGGCCTGGACGAGTGGCCTCCTGATCTGCTTCCACGTCCCGCTCAGGGCCTGGGCAGCAGCAGCCCAAGGAGACAGCAACACTGGCCATGGCTCAGTAAAAGCAGCAGCAGCATGGGAAGCTGGGTCCAGCATGGTCCGATGCCCCTTGGAGGGGTCTCAGTCCAGGAGAGACTCAGGGTGGTGCCCTGGCCCCGGACTGGATGCCCGCAGGAATTCCAGGAACTTGGAGCAGGGGGCTGTGGTGGGGGGCGGGAAGGGGAGGGTGGGGACAGCTGTAGGCCCCGCCTGGGGCAAAGTCTCTGTTTGCTTCAATCCCGCCAGGTATCCTCAGTTCCAGATCAACTAGTCATCACCCAAGGCCACTTCCTTCTTACCTCAGTTAACCCCTAAGGCAGCGACTTCACGTGTTCACTCCAGCGTGCTGTGCAAACACTATCATATCTTCACGTGTGAAACTACATTAAATGCATGGGAACAGAGACAGTGAAATGATCAGGGGCTTCAGGGGTTCAGGATGTGGGGGTGGGTGGGGGAGGGGTCAGGGCACCTTTAGGGCAGAGAAGTGATTCTGCATGATTCAGCATGTTACACTGATGGTGAGCACAGGACGGCACGCCTCTGCAGGACCACACAAGTGTGGGTCCTCAGATGTGTCACACACTTTAGTTAATAATGACACATGGATACTGGCTACAACGACATTACGCGAGACAGTGGGACAGAGGAAACGGGGACAGTGGGGGGCTCTGGGAACTCTGTGCTTCTTGCACGCGTTTTCCATAAGCCTAAAACTGCTCTGAGAAATAAAGCCTATTAAGGAAAGTGTCGGGGTAGGCTTGTGAAGCCTGTTTAGAAGGACTGCCTTAGCCCTCAGAACTAAATGCAAGTCTGGTTTAAAATGCATGTTCCTGGCTCTCCTGCCAGACCCACTGCAACCAAATCTCACATGAAGAGGCCTGGGAATCGGCATTTTAAGACCCTCTGAGAGGCTGGAGGGAAGGACCTAAAACTGTAGAGCTCCGTGCCAGTAGCCTTGATTCTTGAAGACGATTGTATAATGATACAGCTTTTACAGAGTGACTGTGTGATTGTGAAAACCTTGTGTCTGATGCTCCCTTTATCCAGGCTATGGACAGATAAGCAAAAAAAAATGGATAAAAAATAAACAATTAATGGGGGACAAAGGTTAAAATAATTGGGTAGATTGAAATACTAGTGGTCAGTGAGAGGGAGGGTAAGAGGGATGTATGCATGAGTTTTTTCTTTTTTCTTTCTTTTTCTGGAGGGATGCAAATGCTCTAACAATGGTCATGGTGATGAGTACAAACTATGTGATGATATTGTGAGCCATTGAATAGAATGTTTATATGTTAAGTTTTATCAGTAAAAGAAAGAAAGAAAGAAAGACCTGCAGCAAATAGAAAAAAGACCCTCTGAGTTACAATTTTCTATATTATGGGAAAACACTCTACTTGGCTTCACAAAATGGAAAACAAGGGAGAGTATAAGATACAGAAAGTTCCTCCTTCAGGATTTCTCTACATCTGATTTCTAATGGGCGACGGGTCCACAAGAGAAAGGAAAATCTCTTCCTCCTTCCTCCTTAATGAAGCTGAGTGGCTTCATCATTTCCCAAATGAAACAGGATGTAGGGACTCTTACCCAGAAATGACATTTCAATTATTTGCCTGAATTTTCCCCCAAAACCAATAAGCTGGGTTGACTAAATCTCTTCTGAAAATAGATGTGCTTGGTCCACCCAGCTAAAAGTGAGAACTGAAACAAACAGCTGGATTCATTGGAAATACTTCCTTTTCATTTCAACTTGCGATAAGCTTCTCAGCAGATTGCCTTTGTGGCAGTTAAGGGCCAACATAAATTTAAGGTTGCTGGCCTTTAAGAAACCAAGACTTCTGGTGCTTCTGCCACCAGCCTTCCTCGGGCGTGGGCCTGCCATCCGCCAGACTGTGTCAGCTTCCCGCACAGGAGGACGACAGCTGCCTTCAGGGAGGTGCGGCCACTCCAAGACCACCTGGCAGGGAGCCTCTGAGGACACTGCTCACAGCTTAACCAAGCTCCCGTCCTGCAGTTCACCTTGACCCCAGGCCCAGCCTCTGGTCATTCTTGGTCTTTGCATCCCGACTTCCTACTTGGGCAAGAGCAGAGAGCTAACTGTCCAAAGGGCATGGAAAAAATGATAGCCTGCTCTGAAAATCTCTGCTGACTGTGCAGAAGTAGTGTTTGTCCAGATTCTCAAGCCTTGGTTTTTGTTCAGGTCACTTATTTTCTCAGTAAAGACAAAAATGCCTCGATTGCAAGGAGTCGGGGGGGGGTCTTTGCCAAGGACTCCCCCTGGTCAGGGGGCCGGGGGGGGGGGTCTCCCGACAGAAGGAGGGCTGAGATGAGAGTTGAGGGGTGGAGGTAGAGAAAGAAGAAGGCGGTAGGGAGTTTGCACTTATTTCCGAGAGAATGGTCAGTGCTCCCTTTGGCAGAAAATCAGCTGCCACTTTGGGGAACAGAGAGCCTGGGGCTGGGGCCCAGGGGGCCAGTGAGGATGAGACAAGGCGTGAGACCAGGACCAGCCCTGGTGCCAGCTCCCAGGTCCACCGTGAGCCTTGGGCTTTTGTCCTGTGAACAAGGAGAATATTATCAGGGGGTTTCAACTGGGATGTTATAGGATCACATTTGTTTTAGATCACTCTGTGCTTAGGAGCTGAAGCAAGGATCTTTGTTTCTTAGGCTGCACAAAGCAAATACCATGAAATGGGAGCTGAAGCAAGGATCTTTGTTTCTTAGGCTGCACAAAGCAAATACCATGAAATGGGCTGGCTTAAACAAAGGGAGTTTAGTAAAGTTTTGAGCCCCAGAAAATGTCCAGGTCAAGGCGTCATCAAGGCGATGTTCTCTACTCCAAGACTGGCGGTTGGGGAGCCTTGGTTGTCTCTCTCTTCTCAGGTTTTATTGATTTCAGTTTCTTGCTTCTGTGGCTTTCCCTCTGTCTCAATTCCATTCTCTTATAAAAGATAATGGATTATGTAATAGGACTGAGATCCATCCTGAGTAAGGTGGGACACACCTTAAGTGAAGTAGCCTCATCAAAAGGTCCTACTGACAGTGGGTTCACACACATGAATGGATCAGATTTAAGAACATGGGGGTACCTACAGCTCCAAACCATCACGTCTGCCACACCACTCAAATTTCAATGCAAAAAGCATACTTCTTAGTGGTGTAATTACCTGTTCTAGACCTGGAGAAACCAAGGGCAAAGGGTTGTTTTTTCAAACAAGAATCCTTGTTGGAAATACAAGAGCCGTGTGTTGAGTCTTCCTGTTGACCTCAGAGGATGAAATGAATGATCGTATTGACTTACACTCAAGGAATTACTTGAAGCGTGGTTTGTGTCAGTTTGTGACCCACATGCAACATGAGCCAAGGGCAGAGAGTTACTGAGCCTCCCCCACGGGCTGTAGTGGGCCGAGTAGTGTCCCCTAATATTCCTGTCCCCTGGGAACCTCACAATGTGACCTTATTTGGAACTAAGGTCTTAGCAGATGTGGTCAGTGAAGGATTTTGAGATGGATGCATCCTGGACTAACCCAATGATGGTGTGATGAGAGAAAGGACAGGGAGATTCGAACACAGACCCAGAGAGAAGGACACATGAACATGGGCAGAGGCAGGAGCTGCGACCACCAGCCACGGCACGTCAGGGGTCTTCCTAGGCCCGGGGCAGGTGACCCTGTTGGGACCATGGCTCCAGGCTCGGCCTCCAAGCCTGAGAGAACAAATCACTGTTATTTTAAGCCTCCAAGTTAGTGGTAATTTGCTACTGCAGCCCTAGGGGACCAATCCTCGGTGTGTGTGGGCTTCCTGCCCCGAGAATGCACTACAATTAGTGACGTTTTATAAGCTGGCATTGCAACATTGCAAAAATGCTTTGTAGCCCTCATTTCGTAAACATTTTATAGTGAAATATAATATACATACAAAAAGCAATAAATTTCAAAGTACATTTTTAACAGTTAGTTGTAGAACAGATTTCAGAGTCTGGTATGTGTTACACCTCCACAATTTCAGCTTTTTCCTTCAAGCTGCTCCAAGACACTAGAGACTAAAAAGAAGTATCAGTATGTTTCAGTAGTCATACTCATTTGTTAAATACTAACTTTTCCCTCTTCCTTGATCCTTCTCCTAATCTTTAGGCATGTTTGGGCTGTGCCCATTCTAACTTTTTTTATGTTGGAAGGGGCTGTTGATAATATGGGGTAAGGGTATGGAACTATCTGATGTTCTGGAGAAGCTGGGCCCTCTAGGTTTCAGGACTTATCTGGTCCAGGGACTAATCTGGAGGTTTTAGGATTCTGAAAAGTAAACTTAGTGGGGGCAACTTTTGTACAATCTTAGCACCCTGGGAGTCTTTAGGGTTTGCAAGAATGATGTTGGTGGGGTTTGGCAAACTTTGGCAATTAGCAATGTCTAGCTGAAACTTGTTGTAAGAGTTACCTCCAGAGTAGCCTCTCAATTCTATGTGAACTCTGAAGCATTGATATGTTTTTAGTTATACTTTTTTCCCCCTTTTGGTCAGGATGGAATTGTTGACCCCATAGAGCCAGGGCCAGGCTCATCCCTGGGAGTCCTCTCCCACGCCGCCAGGGAGACTTGTACCCCTGGATGTCATGTCCCATGTAGGGGGAGGGCAGTGGTTTCACTTGCAGAGCTGGACTTGGAAAGAGTGAGGCCACATCTGATGGTGCACCCAGTTTTAAGCTTTTACATGGTTTTCCTTTCTTCTTGCAGTAAACCAAAGGCAAATTTCCCCTGCTTCTTGTCTGCTTTAGCAGCACTCAAGGGAGGGTGTCTACGCCTTTTAAATAAATAAAAATAAACCCAAGCCTGGTTGTTTCTCCTCAAAGGTGAGCTGTGGGCATGTTTGGCTCTAATCCCATCAGGTGAGTGCAGTAGGGTGACTGTGTCCCTCAGCCCTCCCTGCAGGTGTGGACCAGGGCAACGGGTCCTTCCGGGAGCACCGACCAGGGCGGATTTGCCCATGTTGCAGGAGGCTGTGGGAGGAGGGCGCTGGCGCTGGGATCCACGGAGACTGGGAGAGCAGGGAGAGGGGAGGAAGCTGCACCGCGCAGCGAGGCTGGGCCCCAAGGACCCCAGGGTCCTCTGCAGCCAGCACTGGACGCCTTGGCCCTCGGCAGGACGTGGACGCTTTGCCGATAATTTGCTCTCGCACTTTGTCGGCCTCCAAACTGTGAGCCCAGGAATCCCTGTACCTCAGCCAGCCTGTTGTGTGTGGTTGTGACAGTAGGTCCTGGAGATGGCAAGTTGGAACCAAGTGAGTACATTAACCAGGATGGCAGTCTTTCCGAAAGCAGGAGAACTGAAGCAAACGCCATTAGAAAGCAGACACAACCCACAAAGGTCCCTCAGTTGCAATGTGGAGGGGAGACTGGGAGGAGGCAAACCCGGGCTCCCCGAGGGTAAGGAGGTTCTGGCATGCATGAAAGTGGGGAGACCCAGGCCTTCGAAAAGGGAGCACCCCGGGTCTGGAAAACCCTGGCCCTGCGCACTGAGGGCCGAGCCTGCCTGTGGTCATGAGCCCAGTGCCCATGGCCGAGGCCGCAAGGCCGCTGCTCCTCGCAGAGTGGACTGCAGACCTCTCGGGCCCACAGTGGCCTGGGTGCCAGGCCCTTCTCCAGCCTCCTCGTGCTTTCCATGGGGGGGTCGGGGGCCCGTAGCAACAACAGACCTCAGGTGTCACCTGTGGGCTCGATTCAGGGCCATTTAGAAAACCAGAACAATGTGACTTGCTTATACCCCATGACAGAGCAAATTTGCCCTGGCTCCATAAAGATTCTTTGCAAAGACAGTGGTTTTGGATCCGACGCTGGAGGAGCTCCAAGCTCAGGCATGCAGAGAGGCGTCCAGGTCACACCTAGGCCAGTGACCTCTCCACAAGGGGCCCCAACCCGGAGAGTCCCTTCTGCTTCCTGCCGCTTCACTGGTGCTGCTTCCCTGGCGGCAGCCCTTCCTCCCTCCTGACCCGTTGGGGAGCCGCTCTGCCTCCACACAGGGGACGTTGCAGGAGAGCTGACCACCGCCCGCTGTCACCTCTCTAAGCGGGAAGCTTGCAGGTGAGTAAAATCCACGCCATGCAAAAACACATGTGCTATGGTCACACAGTGGCTCCCGAGGCCACCTCGGGATGGGCACATTTGCTGCGTGGAAGGACAAGTGCTGGCTGAGGCAGGAGGGGAGGAAGTGGTGCTTCTCTTCACTCTCTAACTTGGGTATTTACTTTAAATGTTTAATGTATATGCATTGCCCTTACCACCCCAGAAGTAAGTAAACATCAAATTAATAGTAGAGATTGCATTTAAACCCAGAAGTGAATTCTCTGCTTCAACTGGGTTGACCCATTCCTGCAGCGTTTCCATAAATCTCCGTCTTCCGGTTGCTGTGTGCACTCACTCACTAGTGCGCAGAGCAGCTCCGAGTGAAGTGCCACCACGCCCTGAGGCTGCAGCGCTTGTCAGAGCCACAGAGCTGCTGAGCAATGGACCAGCACTGGAACTCAGGCCGTTGGTCCAGAGCCCACGGCCTCGGCCTCCCAGGACCAGGTGGGTGGCCGTGGTCACTGATGACCATGCCCGGCTCCCTGCTGGGAGGGTCTTTATGAGCCCAGGGGAGGGCAACCTCAGGGGGAGGGGAGCCTCTAGGAGTGTATTTTACCTGCTGATCAGTGGTGGGACCTGCCCTCAGGCATCCTGCAGAGACGTGGGGGAGGGGCCTACAACCTATGCAGGGGAAAGAGAAAGGGGCTGCACAGCTGCCTCTCAATCCCTAGAGATGGGTGGAAGGAGGGTCTGGGAGGTGGCACGCTCAGTGTGAGAGTCACCACGTTGCTGCATATGCATCAGGACTTCACTCCTTTTACAGATAATTTTGCCCGGGAAGCTGCAAGACAGGTGAACCCACAGCCAAGGGCACCCCACCCCCTTCTCACTCCCTCAGGTAAGGATGGAGCAGGTTGTGGCTGGCAGAGCACAGGGCAAGGTGGGGGCAGGGGCTGCAGGGCCGGAAGACGGGTGCTGCGAGAGGGGGCTGGTGCCCAGGAGCAACCTGAGTGGGGCCTGGCAGACGGCTGTCCTCGGCCTCCAGCCAGGGCGGACCAGGGGTCACCTCCCCTTCAGCCCTCAATTCGTGACCCATGAGTGGATGTGAAAGTAAACTGGACCCAATGCAAAGGACAAAGCACCTGGTGGAGGCTCTACGGGAGTTTTCTCGTCGCTTCCCTCCTGGTGCGTGAACTCGGGCAGCCGCGGTCCCACGCACGTGGAAACCCTAACCCTAACCCTAACCCTAACCAGGCTCCCACCAACAGGAGCCACCTGGAGCCCACGCGAGGTAGGGCGCGCTCACCCCATGCACGCTCGGCCCTGGGCCTGGCAGGCGAGCGCGGGCTGTGCGGGGGGCAGGGCGGGGGGGGGGGTCTTTCGCCGCGGAGTCCCCCCCCCCCGCCACAGCCCAGTGCTCAATGGGGCGGGGGCCCCGGGGCCGCGAGTCCTCGCACCTCTCCCTGTCCCTGCGAGCTCCTGGGGGAGGAGAGACCCCTCTCCCCGAGGACGTGCAGCACGATGGTTTCCAGTCGGACCTTGGCGTCCGGGCGCAGCCTCGCCGGGATGCCGAGAGCAGGCGGGGCCCGGGGCGGGGGCCAGGGCGCTGAGTCGCCTCGGGGACACTCGGCAGGGCTGCTGCTGTCACCCCGGAGCAGAAGCCTGAGACCTGGGAAGCGGATTCCCACACGGAGGAGGAAATGCGCGGCCAGAATGGGGACGCTGCCGGGCTCTGGGCGGGCCTCGCCTCCGAAGGTGCGGTGCCCTCCCAGCAGGCCTGCCAGTCTGCAGAGGCCCAGAACCTGGGGATGTGCCCCGGGAGTGCACACGGAGCCCAGCGATGGGGCCAGTCCGGGGGCAGCAGCCTTGTGAGCCCCTCCGGGAAGGGCCAGGGCTGAAGGATGCAACCCCTGGGAGTCATGTCCCACCTGGGGCGAGGGCAGTGAGTTCACCTGCCATGTCATGAGAGAGAGAGGCCACATCTGGGCAACAGAAGAGGTTCTCTGGGGGTGACTCTTAGGCCTAATATGAAATAGGCTTAGCTTATCCTCTGCAGGAATACATTTCCTAGGGGCAAACCCCAAGATCTAGGGCTTGGCCTATTGATTTGGTCGTCCCCATTGCCTGCAAGATTATCAGAAATTCTCCAGATGGAGCAGTTGACCATTTCCTCCTTTCTCCCCAGTCCTCCAAGGGACTTTACAAATACTTCTCTATTCACTGCTCAAATCACTCTGGGACATATTGGGGCATCACACTAGCCTGGTGTCATGGTTAGGGACATGTGTCAACTTGGCCAAGCTGTGGTAGCTGTTTATCTGATTGGGCAAGTGCTGGCCTGTCTGTTGCAATGAGGACATTTCATTGGATTAGGTCATGATCTCGTCAGCTGCATCCACAGCTGATTCCATTTGTAATCAGCCAAAGGGGAGTGTCTTCTACAATTAGTGATGCTAAATCTAATCACCAGAAGCCTTTTAAGGAGGACTCAGAGGAGATAGGTTCCATTCCTGCTTCGGCTGGTGAGCCTCTCCTGCGGAATTCATCCAGACCCTCCATCGGAGTCGTCGGCTTCACAGCCTACCCTGTGGATTTTGGACTCTGCATTCCTGCGGTTATGTGAGACACTTTTATAAATTTTATATTTGCAAGTGTTCCCTGTTAATTCTGTTTCTCTAGAGAACCCTAAGTAATACACCTGGATAAACCAACAAAATCTTATGTCCTATTCAAGATTCCATGTGCTTATGGTGTTTGACTAAACTGACAACACAAGTTAAAATTAGGAAATGCACTACCCAAAATATAAATTTTGCACCAAATAAACATCTCTCCCGTTGGTCTCATGCATAACTTGAAGTTTTAAAATATGGACAATATTATCCTTTACCCTGTATTCTGCTCTACCTTAGTCCTATCCAGATAAGCTTCATTCATATCTCTGCTCAAAGTCTGATCCCTTTTTCAACTTTTTAAATAGTTCCTGTATGGGAGACTGCTGACTTTCTTAGCTTCAGAGCTCTGACTCTCAGACCCAGGTTTCACATAAATACCCAAAGTTTCTGGGAAGACCAGGTTATATACAAACAGCTCAAGATCTGATAATTTAGAAATAAGTTACAATGCCTGAATATATGTGACTGCTGTAAGAGCTTACTATCTAGAGCACTTTACAATAGGCCCCAACCTGGTAAACCAAGCTCTCGACTTCAGTTCACCAAATTTGTATATTATAGTTAGTCCATATGAGTGAGGCATATAGTATTTATATGTTTGTTCCTGCCATTTCATTCAACATACAGCTCTTAAGGTTCGTTCACCTAGCTGCATGCCTCACAGCTCCATTCCTTCTTGCAGCCGCTCAGCAGTCCATTGCATGTGTACACCACACTTCCCCTTCCATTCAGTCGTTGGCCCTTAGGCCACGTCCATCCATTGTGAACCACAGACACTGCTACCAGAGACACTGGTGTGCAAATGTCCATTCCTGTCCCCACACTCAGTTCCTCCAGGTATATACTGAGCAGTGGTGTCAGGATCCTATGGCAACTCCACCCCAGCCTCTTGTGGACCCACCACACTGCCCTCCAGGGGGCTGCACCTCTCCTTTCCCTACCAACAGTGAATACCACATCTTTTTTTCCAATTTTCTCTTGCACTTGTTTCCATCTGTTCGTTTTTAAATAGTTATATTCACACATCCTACGATCCAGCCTAAGTGCAGAGACATGACTTCGCCGCCATACTCTATCTGAAGACCTTCCCTTCTCTTCCACATAGAATCCACGCCCTTTCCCAGTCCCCCGCCTGCTGACATTTAGATTTGGCATAATGCCTTTGTTACATTCAGTGGAAGCATAGTACAATGTTACTGTCGACTCTAGACCCTAACTTCCCTTGGTTGTTTTTTCTCATATACCATCTATTTTCAACATCCTGCAATATTTACATTCCTTCATCCTTCCTCATGCAAAAGTATTTTTTAATTTGTGCATTTAATTACCATCATTGTCCACTCTGTGCATTCCTAGGTTACACTGTCTCAGTCTTTATCCTCTATCTTTCCTTCCAGCTTCATATGTGCCCCCAGCCCTCCTCCCTCTATCATTCTCACATTCAGCATACTTATATGATTGTACTATAATCAGGTAGTATTGTGCTATCTACTTCTGAATTTCTACACTCAGTCCTGTATTCCTTCAGCACCAATTACCCAATTCCTATCTCCTGCTGACCTCTGTTCATAACTGAAATTCTCCAAGTTCTTTCATTAATGTTGTTCTTATCAGAGAGACCATAGGCTATTTGTCCTTTCGTTTATGGCTAATCTCACTCAGCATAATGTCCGCAAGGTCCATCCACGTTGTTACATGCTTCATGACTTTATTCTGGCTTACAACTGCTTAATATTCCATGGAATGTATATACCACAGCTTGTTTAGCCACCCGTCTGTTGATGGACATTTGGGCTCTTTCTATCTCTTAGCAATTGTAGATAATGCTGCCGTAAATATTGGTGGGCAAATGTCCATTTGTGTCCTTGCCCTCCTGTCCTCTGAGTAGATACCTAGCAATGGTATTGCCAGGTCATATGGCAGTTCTGCACTTAGCTTCCTGAGGAACCGCCAAACTGCCTTCCACAGCGGTTCCACCATTTGACATTCGCACCAACAGTGAATAAGTGTGCCTCTTTCTCCACATCCTCTCCAGCACTTGTTGTTATCCATGTTTTTGACAGTGGCCATTCTGGTGAGTGTGAGATGATGTCTCATTGTGGTTTTATTTTGCGTTTCCTTAATAGCCAGTGAAGTTGAACATTTTTTCATATGCCTTTTAGCCATCTGAATTTCCTCTTTTGAGAAGTGTCTGTTCATGGCTTCTGCCCATTTTTAAACTTTGTCTTTTTGTAGTTGAGTTCAAGAATCTCTTTATATATTCTAGGTACTAGACTTTATCTGATATGTGGTTTCCAAATAATGTCTTCTACTGTGTAGGCTGCCTTTTTTTTTTTAATCTTTTTTTATTGTTATAACATATATACAAAGCAAAGAAAGAAAAAAGCAATAGTTTTCAAAGTACTCTTCAACAAGCAGTTACGGGACATGTCCCAGAGTTGTCATGGGCTATGATATGATCTTTTCATATTGTTCCTTCTAGCAGCTCCAGAATATAGAAAGCTAGAAGACTTGCATTTTTAAAAAATATTTTTTAGAAGGTTTAAATATCTTTACGACCACAATCGACATTTTTTCTTTATCTTTTGTGAAAAATAACATATAAACAAAACAGCAATAAATTTTAAAGCCCTGCACCACAATTAGTTGTAGAACATATTTCAGATTTTGACATGGGTTACAATTCCATAATTTTAAGTTTTTACTTCTAGCTGCTCTAAGATACCAGATGCTAAAAGAAATAATTTAATGATTCAGCATTCATATTTGTTAAATCCTATCTTCTCTGAATAACTCCACCATCACCTTTGATCTTTCTATCCTTCTCTTTAGGGGTGTTTGGGCTATGGCAATTCTAACTTTTTCATGTTGGAAGGGTCTGTCACTAATATGGGGTCAGGAGATGGAACTATCCAATGTTCTGGAGAGGCTGGCCTAGGTTTCAGGGTTTATCTGGTCCAGGGACCCATCTGGAGGTTGTAGGTTTCTGGAAAGTTACTCTAGTGCATGGAACCCTTGTGGAATCTTATATCTTGCCCTAGGTGTTCTTTAGGATTGGCTGGAATGGTCCTGGTTGGGGGTTGGCAGGTTATGATAGGCAGCAAGGTCTACCTGAAGACCTATGTAAGAGCAACCTCCAGAGTAGCCTCTCGACTCTATTTGAACTCTCTCTGCCACTGATACTTTATTAGTTACACTTCTTTCCCCCCTTTCGGTCAGGATAGAATTGTTGATCCTACGGTGCCAGGTCTGGATTTATCCCTGGGAATCCTCTCCCATGTTGCCAGGGAGACATTCACCCCTGGATGTCATGTCCCACACGGGGGAGGGCAATGATTTCTCTTACAGAGTCGAGCTTAGAGAGACTGAGCCCATATCTAAGCAACAACAGAGGTCCTCCAGAAGTAACTCTTTGGCATGCCTATGGGTAGTCTAAGCTTCTCTGCTACCTACATAAGCTTCACAAGAGTAAGCCTCATGATCGAGGGCATGGCCTATTGATTTTGGTGGCCCTAAAGTTTGACACAGTATCCGAGGATTCCCTGATGGTAAGGTTTAATAGTTTAATAGTCTTTCTCCCATTTTTCAGGGGTCTTTGCCGATACTTTTTGATTATCTGCTTAATATACTCTAGGATGTTTCCAGGCATTATGATAATCTAAACAGGATTAAAGGACCTCTTTCTTATTCTGTGCTCCTTGTGTTTCGGTTGTTCAAATGAGCTATACTGATAGGTTAAATTAGATTGTGCAGTACAGAAAATTTCAGTTCCAGACCAAATAAACCTTTCTTCCATTGGTCTCAAAGAGTATGTGTGGTTTTAAAATATAGACACTGTCTTCCTTTCCCTTATGTTCTGAATTACTTCAACCTCAACCTGTTTGGCTTCATTCTTATTTCTAAATATTGGATTATATATATAAAACAGCCTCTCAAAATCCAGAAATAATTTTGGATTTAATGCGTCTGTTCTAAAAGCTTACAATCTAGGCCCCTGTTTTCCTATAAGCATATTCTAAAGGAGACCATACCACTGTTGTTCTTTTGTTTCTGGCATATTTTGCCTCACCAAATATCCCATATGTTCATTTACATCCTTGCATGCCTCATGACATTGTTCCTTTTTGTAGCAGCACAATCTTCGTTCATAAGTATACACCATCATTCACCAATCTACTCTGTCAGTGCATCCTTCAGCCACCTGCATTCATTGGGCATCATGTAGAGGGCCCAAAGTTCACAGTCCATCAACACTCTCAATTTTAGGTAATTTCATTGTCCCAAGAGAAAGAAAACCAATAAATACACCCTCGCCAAATAGTAAATCTAAAGCTTCTCTTAACCCTTGTCCCTCCCCCAGTTATTTACCTCTGCTGTTGCTGTGGTAGTGCTGATGATTTCCTGTGGAACACAGCTCATAGCATGCAATAGCAGTTTTCCCCTTATATCCTGGATTTAAACACTCTACAAAAGAATTTAATTTTGAGGAGTTCCCATTTCTCTATTCCTTACCTCAGTGTTTATGTTTTGGGTGTAAGGTCTAGGAAACCGCTTCCTGTTAAAAGATTTATAAGATCTTCCCCTTCATTTTTCTTCTAAAAGTTTTATGGTCTTAGTGCTAATGTTTAGGTCTTTGATCCATTTGGGGTTAATTTTGTATGGGGTGTGAGATGTGGATCCTTTTCATTCTTTGGCATGAGGATGTGCCGTTCTCCCGGCACCATGGACTGAAGAGGCTGCTCTGTCCCAGGTGGGTTGGCTTGACGGCTTTAGCAAAGATCCAAGTGGAGCGAGGCCTGTGCTTTCGGGTGTCCAGGCCCTCTGGCCCTGGGCCAGCAGGTGAGCTGGGGGCACGGGGCACCCTGTGGCCCCTGCCCTGCCAAGAGCCAGAGTCCTCGCCACCACTGCCCCTGGCCCCACCCAGGCCCTGAGGCGGTACTGGGGCCCCATGGGACCCGCCGGCTGCCGCATCTCCCCAGCTGAAGCTGCGCGGTGGCAGGGGGGGCTGGAGGGAGACTGGGCAGAGGGTCGCTCGGGCCCCAGCAGGCGGGTCTGCATGCAGTCCAGCTCGGCCTCCTCTCCAGGCTTCAGGCTGTGCAGACTCCGATCTTGGGTGGCTGCCCAGTCCCCTGCCTGTATGGTGCTTTTTTTTTTAACCTTTAGGAGGGCCTAGTTAGGTATTATAGACCCAGTCAGATTTTACCAGACCAGACTGGCCTCCTCTCAGGAGGGAAGAGTCACCTGCATCAGTTTTCCCTGAGTTGATACCCAGCAGGTTGAAAGACTTTCCTGTGAAGTCTCTGGGCTCTGTTTTTCTTATCCTGCCCAGTATGTGGCGCTTGTCTCCCTGCAGGTCCCACCAGCATAAGATGATGCGGCACCTTTAACTTCAGCAGACCCTTCCTGCTGGGGCATGGTGGAGACAGAGGAGAGATTATCTGCTGGCCTTAATCACTTCACTTTTCCAGACCCTGGGGCCTGAATTCCTTCAGGGAGGGATTCCACCGGAGCTGGACCCCATCCCTGTCCTGGGAAGGCACAGTCACTAGGGAATTACTTCCTTTCACCTGATCAGCCTCTTTGTCTGCCCTTGCCTGGGGCAACTGGAGCCTGAGAAGCCCTGCAGTTTTACCCAAAGAGCAGTCAAGCTATAGAAACACAGCCACAAAAAAAATAAGCCCATCCTTTTCAGAGCAGGGCCCCTGATCCTTGGGTTTGCCCATCAAGAGCTTCAGTTGGTACGTTGCCCTGTGTATGTCCACGCTTTATGTACCCCCTGTGTTTTTAGGGTCCCACCCTTTTCCAGTATTTTGTGCTGACCAACTCAAAAAGCTTCTTGTTTTCTCCGTCAGCTCTGCCTCCTCTCTGCTGGGGCAAAAACTCCCTCTTCCTGTAGTGCTTCGTCACGTTTTTCTGAGCTGGGGTCCTGTTGTCAATAGCAGAATTTGTTAATTCCACAATTGGAACTTGGCTGAGCTAAGCCCCTCCCTGCTGCTAGTAAAGTCTGTTTCCTTTCCCCTTGGGAACCAGCCAGCCCGTGGGGAACTCACAGTTCTGTGTGGGGTTTCAGCCTGTCCTGCTTGTCCAGACTGGTGGACACTGTGTGTCTGGTCCCTGAAGACCCACCCCCCCACCCCTGCAGCTGTTCTGTCCTGTTCCTGGTTATTTCCTAGTTGCTCTGGAGGGTGGACTAAATCCCACCCTCACTATGCTGCCGTCCTGCCCCCTCCTAATTCCCTGCCCCTGTCTTGCTCCTTGTCTGCCTGGGTCCCTGAGTCGTCTACACAGCGAGCTCCTCTCTCGCGTCTCACCTGGCTTACAGACCACACCCATTGACTTTCCTGCTCGAACCTTCTAGAGCTCAGCCCTCCTTTAGCCCGGGTCCCCCAGGCCTTCGGAGGGCTCTGAGAAGGGGAGGCTGCCTAGCGTCCCTGAGTGGGGCTGCACCTGGCCTGGAACAGCACCTGCGGGCTGAGGGGACTTAGAACTGCCCCAATGGGTCAGATGCCCCCAGAGAAGACTTGCTTCCACAGCTGTCACCCTCGGGGCACCAGGCACTGTGGGTGCAGGTGGGGGCTGCTTTACCGCAGGAAGTACCCACGGCGGGAGGGGTCCATGCAGTTCTAGAGAAGCTGGCTCAGGCCGAGGGGGCAGAGCTGCAAAGCCCAATGTGCAGCTCTCAGAGGCTGCAAATGGAGGGGCTGCATTCGCTTGTGGGGGTGATGCCTGCCCAGCGGCACAGCGGCTCACCCTTAGGGATGCCCTGGAATGAGGTGTCTCTTCCTGCCCCCCACCCCTGGCTGCTGCGAGGTGCAGTCCAGCCAAGCAGGAGCTGGGCTGCAGATCGCAGCTCCTGCACATTCCAGGGAAGGGGCCCAGCAACCCCCAAGGGAGAGAGGCGCCCCCTCTGCCCAGCTTCTGACCCCCCCAATGGACAGGCTTGGGAACAAAAATGGGCACTGTGCCAGAGAGAAACAGTGGTCTGAAATGGGGCAGCAGCACTTGTGCACTTCGAAAGGTCAGTCGTGCTGACGGGCGCGTTTCCTGATCCTGCCCTTTCTGAGCTCACAGGCAGGTCCCGGGGAGAGGGAAGGCCAGGGAGGCGGGCTGGGGGCCGGTGGGCACTCAGTTCCAGGACCGCCCAGACGTGTCACCAGGACAGACAGACAGCATTAAAGTCAGGCCAGGGCTGTGATATGTTCTGGAAGCAGGAATACAGGACAAGGGCCCCTGGGGGGCTCGGGGGGCAGTAGGGATGGGGAGACGGCATGGCCCCAGCCTTGGCTGATGCACCGCGGCCTCCAGCTTGCTGGTGCTGACCGAGTCCCGGCCACGGGTGGGCGATGACATCCTGCGTGGCACACACTGGTGTCTCTCCCAGGGGCTTCCCTGTGGGGACTATGAGAGCTGGTTAGGTGGCCTGGGAGCACTGTCCCCTCCGGCTTCTCCCCCATGCCAAGCACAACCCCTCCTCCACCTGGAGGTGTGTGCACACCTGCATGCTGACCAGTGGCCTTGCTGACTGCACGCCTCTGAAATGTCCACGTCGAGACACTGGGACATGCGTGTCACCCCCACCAAGTGACGTGTGAGTTGACCAGCACCGAGTCTCCTCGGTTCCTCTGTCGTCTTTCCACCCACCCTCCCTGGGCAGCCTAGTGCCCTGCCCGGCGGGTCAGCCTGCGCTGAAGGCAGTCACACGGGCAGCCGCATGTGCACCTGCCTCGCGTCTGCGTGTGAGCAGGTAGGTGCACACCGGGAAGCCGAGGGGCTGCTTCCCGTGCTGGGGGCACGTCCAGCGCTTCAGAAACTGCTAAAGAGACTCCCCAAGAGCTGGCCACGCGCTGCATCCCCCAGGCACAGCACCTCTCCTCCTGTCCCCACTGGCTCCGACTGAGGTTGACACCTGGTAGGGTGCAGTGGCTCTCCAGGCACACTGCACACCCAGCCGCCTCTTTTGGTCCAGTTCCTACTCACAGCTTTGGGCCAGCATTTCTAGGTGGCTTTTGTTTGTTTTCTCGTGGTGGCTTCTTCCGTCCCATAAGCAGTAGCTCTCTCCACTTGTTTGCATCTTTAATTTCTCAGTGACATTTTTTGTGGTTTCACTGTGTAGGTCTTGCATATTCTTTTGCCAAATTTATCCCTAAGTATTTCATATTTTTGATGCTAAAACTGTAAATGGTTTTTTAAATTTTATTTTCCAGTTGTTCATTGCTAGTATATAGAATTCACTTGATTTTTTGTATGTTTTGTATATTGCATGTGTGTATGCTTTTCTTGTCTCTTGCAATCTTGACAAGCTCAGTGATAAATTCTAGTGGCTTTTTTTGTAGATTGCATTAGGTTTTTCACACAGACCATCATAATGGCCTCAATAAAGGGAGCTTTACTTCTTCCTTTCTGACACGGTGTCCTCTGACGTCTTTCTCTGCTGTGCCTGCTGACCGTGGGCTCGGTCTGAGGAGACAAGTGTTCAGTCTTTTGCTCAGAGGTACAGTGTAGCTGCAGAATGTTTGTAACAGTCCTTTATCAAGCTCAGATTTGAGTTTGTGGAGAGTTTTAAAAAATGTTTTTAGAATCAAGAATAGGAGTTAGATTTTGTCAGTTTATTTTTCTGCCCTGCCCTGCGGGGGAGGCGGCTCCCGAGCTCTCCTGTGGGCGGCGGTGGGGGGCGGACAGCCGTGCTGCCTGGAGCAGGGACTGCCAGCCTTGGGGCACACGGGGCAGGACCCAGGCTGGGAGGAAACGGCCTCCTGGGTGTGGCGGTTCAGACCCATCTGTGTTCCAGAAACACATGTTCTTAAAGTTCATCCAGACTGCGGGTGGACCCATCCCGAGCAGGAGCTCCGTCGAGGTGGGCAGTCGGGGGGCCCATCAGGAGGGTCTTCATCCCGGCCTGGGGTCCTGTGTGAGGGATGAGACGCAGCCAGAGGGGGAGAAAGCCGGGGAAGGCGGAAGCTGGAATTGCAGGGCACCGGGGGAGGGGGCAGGGCCAGGGAGGCACACGCAGAGGGCAGGACAAGCCCCAGAAGGCCAATCTTGTGGGACACAGCAGTGCCCCAGGGTGGACTTTGTCCTGGCCGCAATGCCATGCACAGTCACGTCCTCATTGCTGAAGCTGAACCACTGTGTGGGAGCAGCCGGGAAGCTGGGACCCAGGGACGGGGGACACTCAGAGGCACGTCACAGGGGATTCCAGGGCCACCAGCACAGGCCCAAGGCTAGACTCCTGGGTGGAGGTCAGGGAGGCATCTACACTTGTATGCTTTTTCTCTTTTTCCTTCTTTGTCATTTTTAGTTAGTTCCTGGCATTCAAGGCAAGTTTAGTCAAAAGGCTAACTGCATACAAGTTTAAGGAGCAGACAGCCCAAAGTCTAAATTTCATCAGATATGACATTGAAATATCAAAACGCCCAGGATTCAATAAAAGATTACAACACATACAAAAGGAAGTGAGGGCTCAGGTAAATGATAAAGTAACGGGACTAGAAACCATCCATTGGGAGGACCAGACCTGGGACATACCAGGAAGGATTTTTTTTCAGTGCTCCTAAACATGCTCAAGAAGGTAAGGGAAATATGAACACAAAGCTAAAGGAAATCAGGAAAGCAATAGAGGAACACACAGAGAATATCCATAGAAAGATGGAAATTATGAAAAGGGAACATACAGCCCTGAGGACTACAGAAGCAGAAGTGAAAACTTCCCTCGAGGAGTTCTGCTACAGACTCAAGCTGGCCGAAGAAAGGATCTGTGAACCTGAAGCTAAGACGATGGAAATCATCCAGTCTGAGCAGCAGAAAAGTTTATGGTAATTGCACTGTGAAATGCCAAAGACAGAGAATTCTGGAAGTGGTGAGAGAACCAATGTGTCCTGCAGCAGGAAGCCTCGGTAAGACCGATTTCTGATTTCTTACCAGCAACCACGGAGCAGGACAGCATAGGATGACACGGAGTCATGGCACATGGTGAGAGAAAAAACTGCCAAGCAGGAATTCTATATGTGGCAAACCTGACTTTCAAAAATAAGGGAGAGTTTAAGACATCCCAGATCAATAAAAGCTGAGGGAATTTGTCACCACTAGAGCAAGCCTACGAGAGGTGTGAAAGGGAGTTCTGCAGATTGAAGGAAAGGACACCAGGCAATCGATTGAAGCTGCATGAAGAAGTAAAACCTCTGGTGACAATATGATAAGTTTTGTCATATTGTCAATATAGTAAATACAAATGCCAGTCTTATTTACTGTATTTTTGTTTTGTAACTCCACTTTTTACACCCTACCATCTAAAAGGGAAATTCAATAAAATGTAATGATCAATCAGGGTGGGCCATGATGGCTCAGCTGGCAGAGTTCTCGCCTGCCATGCTGGAGACCCGGGTTTGATTCCCGATGCCTGCCCATGCAAAAACAAACAAACAATCAAACAAATGCAATGATAAGCAGTGGTTCAGAACTCATAACATATGAACACACAATTTATGGTGAGAACTACACTAAGGTGGGATGTTTACTTTCCTAGGCTGCTCAAGCAAAGACCATTCATTGGTTTATGCAGTGGGAAGTTATTTACTTAAGGTTTTGAGGCCAGTAGAACATCCAAACAATGCATTATCGAGGACGCTGACTCCCTGACCCTGCTCTGAGTTGGTACTGGCCACCTTGGTTCTTGGCTTGTCCTGTGGCCAGGCACGTGGCCACCTGTCCTGGTCTCCCCCTTCTCTCTACTGCTTTGTTTCTGGCTGCTCCATCGGTACCTTTCTCTGTCTGAATTTCATGCTCATTTAACTGAAGCAGCCTTATCAGAAGGTCCTGCTTGCAATGGGCTCATGCCCACAGGGCTCAGTTAACTTCAAGAACATGTTTTTCTGGGGTATAGGAGCATAGCTGTGTATGCTGACATCTAAGCAAGTGAGAGAGCTGTAGATTCAGGGTGTTGAATTTAAGCCCATGGGACCCTCAAAGAAATTGCTGGAGAACCTGCAAGCTCATAGAGACAGAAAGAGGGTACAGGCTGCCAGGGTTGGGGCAGGGGGCATGGGGAGTTCATGAAAAATGGGGGTAAGGCATCTGTCTGGGGAGATGGGCAGATTCAGCAATCAAAAGTGGTGGAGGAATTTCAATAGTAGGGACGTGATGAACCTGTGAATGGCAGGCTTGGGAAAGATGGAAAGTTTATGTTGTCCTTATGATCCCACAAATGTTTTTAAAAATTAGTAACTAAAGATACAATGGCAGTTATGTGCAGCATGTGATCTTGAGCAGAATGTACCAGGGAGGAGAAGAGGCTTCAAAGGACATTTGCAGACGTGACAAATGTAGAATATGGGGAGTAAGGTTTATGGCCATGTTGAGAGTCTTGAACTTGCCCACTGCACTTGAGGAGGGCACATAAGTGAGCGTCCTTGTGCACAAGGAATGTACGAGGAAGTATTAGGTGTTCAGGCAGCATACAGCCTGTGCTCAAGTGTTCCAAAAAATGGGTAGAAGGAGTGAAGTCGTGATGCATGTGGCAACAGGACATCCTGGGGAGAGGGACTCGGTGGTTAGACTTACAATGTCCCGGGCTCCAATTGGAGTGATGGAAATGTTTTGGTAATGGATGGCGGTGATGGTAGCACGACATCGTGAATGCAATTATCAGCACTATTCAGAAATACGTATCTGAATGTGATTAAAAGGGGAAATGTAAGATTAAATATATGGTAACAAAGTAAACAAGTTTGTAAAAATCAATGGTACTATACTACACAGTGAATTCTAAGTTAAACCTCAGGTTTTATTTATTAGAACAATTATAAAAACATGCTGTCATCAGTTGTAACAAATGCTCCCCACCAGTGCAGGTTGCTGTTGGTGAGTAGTGTGTGGGAATCCTACTTTTCATGTGCGGTTGTTCTGCAAACCCACAGCTTCTCTACTAAAGGGGGGAAAGTGTATGTCACCAGGCTGTGGTCTCATGTCTCCTGTTTTCAACAAGTTTATACCTAGAAGGGCGAGACAACAAGTAAACAGATCATTAACTAAGGGTTAAGCGTACTTTAGGTGCAGGGCCCTGAGGAGGGAGTTACAGGAAAAAATGGAGTCATTTCCACCTGGAGGGCTGCAAATGCCTAAGAGGGAGCTGGGGGAAGCTGAGTCTGAGAGGAGAGCCACTGTTTTCGGGAAGATGGGAAAGAATATTCCAGGCTCCCTGAGAACCTGCTGGAGGGCAGGGCACCTCCAGGGCTCTCCTCCCCGGGTTGGGCAGGTATGTCCAAGGGAGAAGAGTTGGGCAGGATGACAAAGGCCCACCTGAGAAACCTCTGTGTCATGCTGACTTCACTTCACTTCTGTGGCTGATGGGATGGCTCCAAAGGATTTTAAGTGGGATCATAGAATAGTAGAAATGACCAAGGCAGCCAGAGTAGGGGATGGACATCAAGGAGTCAGGTAGTTAAGCAGAAACTTACCTGAGCTCAATTATCTCCTGATGAGTGTATTGGTTTCGTAGGGGCGCCTGACAAAAGACTGCCAAGCGGGTGGCTGAAGCAGCAGTCGTTTATTCGCTCATGGTTCTGGAAGTGTTACTGGACACAGGCCGTGGATTCACCTGCCCGATGCGCTCAGTAACCAATTCCTGAGACGCTGGGGTTTCAAAGAAAGAGTTGATTACTACACGTGTAGTAGGAGAGCAGACAGCCCAAAATCTGTCCCCCTGAACAAAGGGGATTTGAGGGTTTTAGGGATCCTAACAAGGGGAGATGAGGTCATTTCAGATAGTAAATTCAATGCAGGCTATAAACAGGGTTAATAGTAAGTTCAAAACAGTAAAGGAGACGCTATTCAACACTGTTAACAGAAGTCAACATAAATTCAAAGGGAAGGAGGCAGAAGTTTCTATCTTTCAATGGCAGAGCTTAGTGGGTGATTTATAAATGTAAGGGACCAAGGCTAGTTCACGGCTGTCCTCCTTACCATAAGGCCAACTAAGAAAATGACCAGATCAGGGGCATCGTGGCTCCTATGTCCCAAAGGCACCAGACAGGAGAGAAGGGCTTTTACCATCCTTTCAGATATCCAGACATCTTAAGCACAGTTTAGGACTTTCAGGTATTCCCCTCTGTCTACACCAAATCCTGCAAAAGCAAAAGGAACATCTACATAATGACTCCATAATCAAAATCACCCCTTAAATCCTGATTTCTCGGTTTAGAAGCCTAAAGCCTGCAGGGCCGAGCTCCATCCAAGGCTCGAGGGGCCCTTCCTGCTCTCCAGCTGATGGTGACCAGGTTTGCCTGGCTTGTGGCAGCACCCCTGCCGCTCTGCGCCGTCTTCACACACCTGCAGTCCAAAGTCCCCTCTTCTTATAGGGGCACCAGTCCTTGTTGCCTCAGGGCCCGGCCTAATCCAGCAGGGCCTCATGTTTACTTGGTTATATCAGCAAAAATTGCAGCTTCCAAATTAGGTCACCTTCACAGATACCAGAAGATAGGAATTGAGCATAGCATTTGGGGAGCATAATTCAATCCACACACAAAAAAGCATTATGTGGATGGAAACAAAATTTGAGGGATAAATATTCAATAGCAATTCTAAGAAACTACTATGTAGGAAAAATTATTAAAATCCAGTTTTATACCACTTTAGACATACTAAATCAATTATTATTTTAAAAAGCAGAAATAACAATTGTTGGCAAGGATGGAGAGAAATAGGAACCCTTGTACTTTGCTCATCGAAATGTAAACTGATGGAACAGCCAAAAAATTAAACATAGAGTTGCCATGTGACCTGACAGTTAGTTCCACTTCTAGGGTTACACTAAAAGGACTGAAAATAGGGGTCCCAACAGATATCTGTAAACCAATGTTCATAGCAGAATTATTCACAGTAGCCAAAATGTGGAAGCAATCCAAGCGGCCACCAACTGATGACTGGATAAATAAAGTATGGTCTATACTTGTAATGGAACAGTACTCAGCCATGAAAAGGAATGACCTTCTGATACAAGCTACAGCATAGATGAGCCTTCAAGACACTGTATTGTGTGAAAGAAGCCAAGACAGAGAAGGAAAAATATTGTGTTATTTCACTTATCTTTAATACCCTGGAATAAGCAAATATAGAGAAATGGAAAGCACATTACAGGCTACCAGGGAATAGGGGTAGCTGAAGGATGGGGAGTTGTTGCTGAATGGGTACAGACAATATTCTGTCGATATTATGAGTGCAATTAATATCACTGAATTGTACACATGAGAGTGGTTAAAATGGGAAATTTTATGTTATATATGTGTTTTAGTTTGTTAAAGCTACCAGAATGCAATATACTAGTAATAGAACAGCTTTTAAAAAGGGAATTTATGAAGTTGCGATTTACAGTTCAAAGGCTGTGAAAATGTCCAAATTAAGGCACCAACAAGAGGTTACCTTTACTCAAGCAAGGCTGATGCCATCTGGAACCTCTGTCAACTGGAAAGGTAAGTGGATGATGTCTGCTGGGGTCTCTGGCTTCTGGACACCTCCGTCAGCAGGAGGGCACAGGTAGGCATCTGCTAGCTTCCTCTCCCAGCTTCTTCAAAGGCTTCCCCAGGGGTGTTTCCTTTCCGCCTCTCCAAACAAAGGCCCCAGGAAGGAGGTCTTCGGCGCCCTTCATGGGCCCAAGTGGGGCAGGAGGTGGGCACGGCTGGGGGCAGTAGGCGAGGTGCGGGTGGTGCAGGGCCCAGGGTAGGCACCGGTCAGTGGCAGGTCGGGGTCTGGGGCCTGCTGTGGCCATGAGCCCAGCATGGATGTGGGGACAGCGGGGGTGAGCTCCGGGCACAGGGGACACCCCCACTTGTGGCCTCCACGTGGCGTGGCGAGGGGAGTAGGCATGACACGGGGCCAGGGAACGATGTCCCCAGCAGCCCGGGGAGGCCGTGACCCCGAGTCCAGCGTGGGCTCTGCCTGGTGGCGTCACTTCTCCTCACCCGTGGGAATAACCACGGTCTCATCCAGGTTCAGAACAGGGGACAGGTCAACCCTGACCTCACCCTGGGCAGCAGGTGAGCCTGTGGCCTGGCTGGACGGCTTGTCATCACCAACAGCCGCGTCCCCACCCTCAGCCTTGGCCCCTTTGGGCTCAGGCAGGGGTCCCGCTGGAGGCCACACCCCTCCTGGAAGCTGGGGTTCGAGTTGCGGAGTAGGGGCCACTCCAGGGCCTCTGAGTTGAAGGACCACATGTGGCCCTTGACCAGAGTCGGTGACTCGCGTCCTGCAGCAAGAAACATGGGGGTGAGAGGCTTAGGGGGGTCTGCAGAGGCTCTGTGCGGGGCACGGGGGTCCCGCTTTAGGGAATCCCCCTTGGGCAGACATCAACATGACCCACACCGGGAATGCCTTACCTGTGGCCGGGCTTGCGGGCCCAGCACCCTTGCTGACCACAGCCCCTGCTTCCACACTGCTCACCTTCCACACTGCGCAGAGACACACGTGCAAACACTCCGTGCAGGTGACCCAGCCACAGGGGCCCCCGGGCAACAAGAGGGCCTTGTGGATCGAGAGCTGGGCCCCCGGACCCTGTGTGGTCTGGGCAGCGAGGCAGGGGCCTCAGATCGCTGCCCCTCGAGTGGGCACCATGGTGTGGCCGCACTGCCCTAGGCTGGCCGCTTGCTCAGAATGTGCATGGGGCAGGGACGCGGGCTTGTCCAAGTGGGTAAGAAGGTCTCGAGGCGGCCAGGAGGCCTGTCTGGGTCCCCAGCACGAGTACAGGGGGGCAGGGCAGAGGACCACAGAGGTCTCAGGGGTGGGGCTGGGGCCTCAGTGGTCTTGATGGGGGCAGGGCTGGGGCCCCCACTTGTCTCTGGGGGGGTTGGGCCTGAGGCCCCTTGTGATCTCGGGGTAGTGGGCTGGGGACACCAGTGGTCTCCGTGGGGGGACGGGGGCTTGGGCAGCTGGCAGTGTGGCCTGCACTCACCTGCTAGGACCACGAGTCCCCGGGTGGACCTTGTTCTTCAGGCACCGGCTCAGGGTGGGACGACAGGACAAAACCTCCGTGGGTGTGTCTCCACTAGGAGGGAGGAGGGGGAAAGGGGTAACGTGTCAGCAGTGTCCACTCTCAGTGGGACGCAGAAAGCACACAGGGGTTCACCCTGCATCCCGTCAGTGGAGCGCATTCCCAGGTGGGAGGACGGCCCGCCCTGGACGCAGGACATGACCGAGGGACAAGAGCATGCAGTGGGCCTGACCTCAAGACCCAGGCATCGTGGAGCCAGGAAAAGGGTCAGGGGGACAGGCAGCCCAGGTCCCTCCTCGGGGAGGGGGCGGCCAGGAATCCAGGGCTAGCTGGACGCCACTAGGGGCCACCTGGGCAGGGGGAGGGTCGCCGGCCGAGGTCCTGGACTGGGCAGTGAGGAGTCCTTTAGGGACAAATGGGGTCATAGAAGGAGCAGAGGTCGCCGCGGGGGAGGGGACCATGGCCCTGGGTCACTCGGGAGCGGGGGACAGGACGGCAGAGGGTGGACAGTTGGGAAGGGGCCGTGGACAGTTGAACTGCGCAGGCTGACGGACTTTGCGGGCCCCACACTCCACGGCGGGCGGCCCAGGCAGTCACGGCCACCCCAGATGCAGAGAGGCGAGGACGGGTCCCTGAGCCCGGAGGCCTCCCGCTTCTGGCCTCCACATGGCACGGTGTCCGGGAGTGACCGTCCCCAGCAGCCCGGGAAGGGATGCAGCCCCGAGGCCAGCGTGACCTCTGCCTGGTGGGACCCTGCATGGAGGCCCTGCCTCGCCCACCCAGACCTCTGACCCTCAGAAACGGGGGTGACCAGTGGGGGTTGCTGAAGCCACTCATTGTGGACCTTTGCCATGTGGCAAAAGAAGCCCGTCCAAGCCCCTGGGGGGCCCTGAGCCGAGCGAGGGCCTTTCCGAAGAGGCAGGAAGCCCCTTTGCAGGTGGGGCCCACACCGGCCACAGCCCCAGGCCAGTGTTCCTGCACGCGTTCCTCTGGAGTGTCCCCAACAGGCGCCAGACCGGGGGGGCCCCTCCCCGAAAGCAGCTGACAGGGACAGCAGAAAGAGACCCCAAGGCCGTTGGAAGGGCGACCCTGACTCCCGTCCCACGACCCCGGGGCACTGACCGCGTGGACCTGCCCTGGTGTGGCGGCGAGCCATCCCCACAACGCCCCCTTCCTAAGAGGTAGGGCTACCAGCCACAGTGCACTCAGCCAGGGCTCCTGTGTGTGGCCGGCCCTGGACACAGGTCCCACTGCCGGCCTCTGAGATGCAGAGGGGTCAGGTGACCCTCCTCCAAGTAAGCGGGTGTGGGGGACCCAGCTGCTGGGCCAGGGGGAAGGCAGGCAGCCAGATGAGGGGGAGGCGGGTCCTGGGGACTGGGGGGCCAGGGGGAAGGCAGGCAGCCAGGTGAGGGGGAGGCGGGCCCTGGGGGCCGGGGGGCCAGGGGGAAGGCAGGCAGCCAAGTGAGGGGGAGGCGGGCCCTGGGGACTGGGGGGCCAGGGCACTGTGGGGAGTGGGGCGGGCAGGGCCGAGGGGACAGTGACTGCCCGTGGCTGCAGACGGGGGCCCGTCGGCTCAGGGGACGGGCTGGGGTCCATGACCCAGGCGGGAACCATTGTCCTTTCCCCTCATCCTGTCCTCCCATTACTTCAACCTCCCAGAGTCAATGGCCTCCCCTTCCTCGGCAGACTGGGCTGGGATGGAACCAGCTGTTCTGCAGAAAGGGGAACGCACTCCAGGAAGCTCTCAGACTGACCTGCGATCAGATGGCCTGGCACCCTCGTCCTTTCGCTGTGGGGACAAAGGAAAATGCATCCAGTGAAGCACGTTGTCAACACGGGCGTTTTCTCACCCCACATGCACGCCCATCGTTGATCAGTTCGGAGGAGCAGCCCTCACAGGTTTTCACCAGCAACAGGCTGCACCCCACGAGGTCCGCAGGCCCCGCCTCGGTCTCCCTGCTACCACCACAGCCCCCGAGCCGCGGCGAGACCCTGGGGGCTGGGGGCTGACGGGGCGGTGGCGACAAGGGTCCGACACCAGCAGCACCCTGGGGCTGGGACCTCACACCAGGCCAGGGCGGCCTCCCTGGGCTCTTGCCGCCCCCGGGCTCTGGCCCTGCAGCCCCAACCGCTCTGGGCTGGGTGTCCCCAGGCCGTCCCAAGGAGCCTGCCGGGCCAGGGCAGCCCCGTCCTGTCCACACCTGCCCTGAGGAGACGCTGGGCCCCACAGAGCCACCCCAGGTGAGGGGCCCCCTAGAGCACCCAGTGCCACCCTCGCACGTCCCCTCCAGGCCCTGCCCCGGGAGCCCCCTTCACAGCCCAGAGCCCTTCGCTGTCTCATAGGGCACATTTGGCAGCAAATTCGGCTTTGCTTATCTGGGATGCCTCATCCTCTGCTCTGTTCCACTTCTCACTGGACACAAGATTACAGAAGACGCTGCAGTTGGCGAAGACAGCACAGAGTCCAGTTTCCCTCCCCAGTGTCCCTCCTGCCAGCATCTCAGGTTCCAGGTGACTTTGTCCAAAATAAGGTGTCTGACTTTGTCCAAAATAAAGTGTCGCTGTCGTTACAATACTGCAAAGTGGGTGGGGTCTGGACACATGCCACCATCATGTCCTCCTCAGGTCGAGCGGTCAGTCCAGGATGCCGTGGGCGTGGAGGAGCCGCGTCTCCTGACAGCCTTCGTGACTGCCCTTCTCACACCTCCCAGCCTCCTTCCACCTGTCGTCCCCTCTCACCCGTCCTCACCTCCCAGCTTCCTTCCATCTGTCCCCTCTCACCCGTCCTCACCTCCCAGCTTCCTTCCACCTGTCCACTCCTCACTTGTTCTCACTTCCCAGCCTCTTTCCATCTGTCCCCTCTTCACCTGTCCTGAACTCCCAGCCTCCTTCTACCTGTCCACTCCTCACCCGTCCTCATCTTTCTTTACAGATTTGAAGGTCTTTTTTCCTGATTCTAAAATCCCTCAGTTTGAGATTTCCTGATGTTTTTCCTCACATTGGACTGAGGCTGTGGGTTTGGGGACCAGCCTGCTGAGGCGAGAGCCTGTCCAATCCACCCTGCCCGGCTGCACACTGACCACGTGTCCTCCCGCGTGCTGGCCTTGCCAGAAATACCTGCAGACACGCCTGCAGACATGCACACACAGCTGCAGACATGCACGCACACCTTCAGGGATGCATGCACACCTGCAGACATGCACACTCACCTGGAGACATGCACACACTCACCTGCAGACACGCACACACACCTGCAGACATGCACGCACACCTGCAGACATGCACACTCACCTCCAGAGATGCATGCACACCTGCAGACATGCACACACCTCTGCATATATGCAGACACATCTACAGACATGCACATACACCTGCAGAATGCACCCACCTGCAGACATGCAGACACACCTGCAGACATGCACAAATACCTGCACATATGCACGCACACCTGCAGGCATGCACACACACCTGCAGACATGCATGCACACCTGCAGACATGCACACTCACCTGCAGACATGCACGCACACCTGCAGACATGCACACACACCTGCAGACATGCACGCACACCTGCAGACATGCACACTCACCTGCAGACATGCACGCACACCTGCAGACATGCACGCACATCTGCAGACGTGCATGCACACCTGCAGACGTGCACTCACCTGCAGACGTGCACGCTCACATGCAGACATTCACACTCACCTGCAGACATGCACATACACCTGCAGACATGCACACTCACCTGCAGACATGCATGCACACCTGCAGACATGCACACTCACCTGCAGAGATGCATGCACACGTGCAGACATGCACTCTCACCTGCAGATATGCAACACACCTGCAGATACAAGCCTCTGCTCATAGTAAAGCTGAGCAGCATGGATGTGTTCCCAGTGCATGGCACGTGGGCAGTGCCCACAGTACCCATGAAGAGAAGGCACAGACGTACCTGAGGAACTCCCTCCTCCATGTTCACGGATGGGTCTTTCTGTTTTGTGGATTTTGCCCCCTCGTCCTTGCCCTGAGTCATGTACTGGTACGTGGTCATGTGTTTTCTCACTAGGGAGAGGAAGGAGGACAGGAGCAGATGGTTACCATGGACATGGGTGGCCAAGCCCAGGGTCCACTCACCCAGGGAGTGGGGAGCAGGGCCCCTCACTGGAGTTCTCTTCCACACAGGTCCTGAGGATGCTCCTTACAAAATGTGAGCCGGGACACTGCAGTACTAGCCACACACGTGTAAACTATGAGGGCCATACAGGTGGTTGGCTGTGGCCTGTCAGGGTACCTGGGCTCTGTCCAACTGGGTCTGGAGACTGGACAACTTGCCTATGGAGTTTCATTTCCATGGCTGGAATTCTATTGGGTGTTTCCTAATCCACCTGTTCTTTTTTCATAGTGTCCTGTTCTTGTTGAATAGATGTTACTCTTTTCCCTCTTTGAACTCTGTGAACTGATGGTAAAAGCTCTGAAGTGCTGCACTTTCTCTGCTCTTGAAAGGTGCAGGGAACTCACTGCTAGGCCTCCGGACCCTTCTGTGGTGTTGCTCTCCTACCTGTCACTTGTTCTTTTGCCGATGATCTTGTTCTTGGTAAATACTGTTCTCAAACATGAACCCTGGTGGAGGGGCATCTTGGTGTAGTTTTCACTGACCTCTCTGCAGGTGGAGCCCCTGAGATTGTGCATCCCCCCACATTTCCCTGTCAGGACTCCCTTTGCTGTCATGATGCAAATTTGGATCTCACACCTGGCTTATGGCTCTGCCTTTATTGGGGCAGGGACAGTGGGTATCGACTTGTGGTGCCCCTTCACTGGTAGGCAGCTCTTCATGGTGTTCGGCTACTTTCAGGGGCTTAGAAACGGCTCCCACCTTTGGGGCCTGAGGTGCTTCCTGAGCTGCCCCCCCTGGGGATGGCACCCCAGGATCTCTGACATCAGGGCCTGCTCCCCAGCCTGACTCGGAGCCCTGGTTGCGTTTGCACATCTGGTCCCCTCCCTTCCTGGCTGTGAGCTCAGCCATGTCACTTCACCCACCTATTGCTGTGCTCATTTGCATTAAGTGAACACAAAGCTACAGTTTATGCTTACCTAAGTGCGTGTGCCTGTGTGTGTGGGAGCAATGTCAAGTTCTCAAAGGTGCTGTGGCTTGCTTTTAAGGGTAAGGAATCTGGGGTTCAGAGAGGTCAGGAAAGCACCCCCATCCTCTGAGGCAGCAGCCAGCAAGCAGGGGTTTTCCTGGGGCTGGTTGACAAAGGGGCTGGGCTGCCCTCTCCAGGTGGTGTTAGACCCAATTCTGTGTCCTGTCACGGGGTGAGGGGCATTCTGGGCTATGGGCCTGGGCTGGACACTTGCCCAGTGTCTCGCCGCCTGTGGGCCTAGGCTGGACATTTGCCCAGCACCTGGCTGCCCATGGGCCTGGGCTGGACTTTGCCTGAGGGCCTCATCACCGCCTTAGACACAGCTGCCGCCCTCCTGAACAGGCAGGTCACAGCCTGCTCGTCTCTGACTGCTCTGCCCTCTGAACTTCAAGGAGTCCAGGCTGAAATGCTGGGGTTCAGCATGCTCCCTGAACCCCAGCACCTGCCCAGGAGCCGGTTCGTGCCTTTTGTGGCTGCCTTCCTGTGCCACAGGCCTCTTGGCTGGGTGGGGATGCCCACAAGGACACAAGGCCAGGGTGTCGCCAGGACCCTCACATGCAGTACGGGGCAAAACACAGTTGTAGAGGCGCCGAGGTGCAGGCAGCCCCCCGCCCTCCTCTGATTTCCTTCATCGCCAGGTGGCATGCACATTCGGCCATGTTTTCATACTGAAGCTCTTTTCCCGTGTTTCTCTTGCAATCTGCCTTGGGTTTGACGTGGCTAACCTGACCGCAAGTCTCAGTAAAGTGTGAGAAGTACAAGGCTCAACTGAACTCTGAGGACAGGGGGAAATAAAGTCCCAGGAAATGCTGTGGTTATTTCTGAAGCTCAGTACCTGCGGCAGCCGGGGTGGATGCTCCAAGAGAGGACAACAGGTGTGGGCGCTGCTGCCCAGGCCACCCCCACCCCCTGCACATGGACAGGACCCAGCCGGTGTGACTGGTGGGGTCAGCAAGACATGCCCGTGCAGGGACTGTGCTGACACGTCCGAGTTGAGGGCCAGCAGCCCCTCCCTGGCACATCAGCCCCATCCTGTGTCTCCCCTGTGTGCGAGGGTCTCCGAGGACAGAGCCAGGAACAGACACTTGCTGGGGCTCATGGGGGACCGAGGGCCGGCCCAGCGCACCGGGCGGTACCTACGCAGATGCATGTGGAAGATAAGCAGCTGCCCCAGCATCACGAGGCTGACGGCGTTCAGCAGGAGCACAGCCACCAGCAGTAGCAGGAAGACAGTGGTGTTGGCTCTCACCGCAAAGCCCGGCAGGAACAGCAGCCACACCGCAGGGTCCGGGATGTCTGATGGGGACACCGGTGAGAATGACTACTGGCCCCAAGCCTCAGGGGCAGGGCCCTGGCCGGGAGTGTCCTGGGCCCTGGGACAGCAATCGGGGATGGTGCTAGATGCCTCCAGCCCCCTCCTGCCCGGCTCTGTGAACTCTGGCCTGTCCAGTGACAGCCAGGTGGTGCTCGGTGCCACAGGGAGCCAGAGGCATAGGAACCCTGTGGATCTTTCCAGAACAGGAGCCTGGGGACTCCAGACTGTCCTCGAGGCACCGTCAGGAACCCACCTGGGGCAGGGCATTGTCTTTCCATGCCTGACTGGCCAGCACCCGGCCCATGCCCAGCTCCTGCACCTGAGCAGGTGAGCACGATGACGGGCCTTGGCCACGTCCACCTCCTGGCACCTGCCCTGTGGGTTCTGACTTGAACCCACATCCTGGCACCTGAGCAGGTGAGGTCTGAGGCTGGATCCCAACCTGTGCCTACCTCTTGGCACCCGGATGGGTGAGGGTGCTAGGTGCCGACTATGCCCACCTCTTGGTACCTTGGCAGGTGAGGTGGCTGGGTCCTGCCCCACCCACCCATTGGCACCTGGGTAGGTGATGGACAATGCTGTTCCTTGGCCACTCCCATCTCCTGGTATCTGGGTAGGTGAGGGCCTATGATGGGCCCTGACCTTCACCCACATCCTGGCACCCTAGCAGGTGAGGTTTGAGACTGGGCACTGGCCTCGCCCACCTCCTGGCACCTGGGCCCGTGAGGGGGACCCTGGTCTCGGCTTCTGGCTCAGGGAGCACCTGGGAGGAGCATCAGAGCACCTTCCGGCTCCACCTGCCCTGCTCCACCACCCAGCCCTACAGAGAGGCCTTGTGCCCGTCAGGCGGGGGTGCCCCTAAACCCAGCAGCGTCCATGGAGGGTACCCCGACGAGGCAGCAGCGCACCTGCAAAGTGGGGATCTGTGCGGAGGTGCCGATTGTCCACACAGCACTGGACCAAAATGTACCCGAACACCACCATCAGGCACAGGAGCCCCGCCACGGCCGAGACCACGGAGCTGAAAAACCACCTGCAGGAAGGAGCCCGTGCTGGGGCGGCCACGGCCACGGGCCAATCCGCAGCCCAGACTGCGTGTCCCGGGCCGCCCTGAGGGCCCCTGAGCCTGACATCTGTCCCCAAGAGCCTCCCTGTGTTTCCCTGCCATGGCAGCACCCCGAGAGCAGCCCTGGAAGCCGGCCCGGGACTGCGTGTCTTCTGCGGGGAGCCCACCGCCCTTTCCAGACTGCGGGGAAATGTCTTTATCCTGGTCTGCAGGCGGAGGGTCACCCGTGAGCCCTGGGGCCTGTCCCTCGGTCCCTTCCAGCACCCCTGGGCAGCCTGTCCTCGGATGCCTCCTGCACTTGGGGAGCCCCTAACGCTCCCTGCCCCTGCTTGGGCCCTGAGCCCATCCCCTTAGGCCACCCCCTGTGCACAGGGACCATCCCCTCTGGCCACCCACTGGGCACTGGGACTGTCCCCTACAGCCACCCCTTGAGAGCTGGGCTGTTCCTCTGGCCGTTCCTTAGACACAGGGCCCTTGGGGACCTTTAGCCCCCTGGACCCCACAGAGATGACCAGCCCTCTGGGCTCCAGCCATCAGGACCCTCCTCCCGGCCATGATTTCCTTTCCCCCATTTGTTTTCTCAGTGGCTCTGGGGAGCTGATGGTCATGGGGCCGAGTCCAGTGACAGCCGCTCATCCCCTTGGGGCTTGCAGGGGACATGGCAGCCCAAGGTCCTTCTCCAGGAGGCCAGAGCCGCAGAGGCTGTTGGCGCTCCCAACTTGACTTGGCATGTCCAGGACCTGCCCCATGTCAAGGCTCAGACCCCACCCAAGGAGACCCCAGGATGGGTACACCCAGCTCACGCGGGTGGGGAAATGGACACAGGCAGCAGTCCCTATGGCCCTCCGTCCCGGCGCCCGCCCAGCCTCAGGCCTCCCAGCCCAGCAGCCTGGCCCCCCGGGGCTGCTTCCTCCCTGGCCCAGCCCTGGCTTGCAGCCTTCCGCCCACCCCTGGCCAGGCCCGCTCAGGCCCCCAGCCCTGACCAGCAGCCCTCCCCCTTTCCCCAGCCCCCTGCTGGTGCTCCCCTCCTTCCCCCAGCCCCCACCCCACCTTCCCCCCTCACTCCCGCCCCCAGCCTCCCCTTGACGCTTTCCCTCGCCCCCACCCCCCGTAGGCCCATCCCCAGGGCTCACCAGTAGTTCCTGCTGCCCACACAGTTGTTGAGCCACTTGCAGTGGTGGTCGAAGTTGGACACGCACTTGTTGCAGGCGCGGCAGTGCTTGGCCTTCACGTTCCTGGGAGGGCATCGGGGAGCTCAGGGTGGGCCAGGGCCAGGCCTGGGGCGCAGCCCCATTCCCGATCCTTTGTACCCCCAAGCCCCATTTCCTCCTTTCCGTCCACTGCCCCACTCCAGTCCCATTCCCCACTCCCATCTCTCCCCCAACTCCACTCCCATCCCTTCCTCCACTCCTGTCCCTCCCTGACTCCCATTCCCTCCCCCCCCCGTCCCATCTGCCAATTCCCATCCGATCCCGTCTCCCCACTCCTGACTCCTTCCCCTTGCTACCCCACTCCCACATGTCTCCTCATTCCCATTCCACATTCCATTCCTGTCCTTTTCCCCTCAGTGCCCCAGCCCCTTCCACTCCTGTGGTTTGGCCATGTGAACTCCAAGTGGCTGAGTCTCCACAGGCTAGGGGAGA